>NC_053414.1:23433016-23460516 GCF_016859285.1 Xiphias gladius | reverse complement strand
AGGGGGGCACAAATATACAAAAATAATGACACAGCAAAAAACATAAAAATCTTTAATGTCCAAAGTAAATTTATTTGCCCACAGGGTACTTAATAATTTGTGATTGATTGCTTTATTATTTCTCGGCCGGGGGCTGTCAGTGAAGTTGGGTATGGATGGTAGGTATGGATTAAAAAAACAAGCAATAGCATTTTAACTAGTGAGCGCAGGTCCTGGTAGACAGATTTTGTTATCTTCAGAGAAAACCAGGCTAACTGTATGAACCTGTTTCCAGTCTTTATGCTAAGCTAAGCTAACCAGCTACTGTCCGTAGCTTCATATTTACTGTACGGGCATGAGAGTGGTATCAATCTTTTTAACAAACTCTCAGCAAGAGAGTGGATTAGTGTTTTCAAATGTTGAAAAATTCAGTGTTTGTTTAATAAATCTTTTACTAAAGCTTTATAGATCAGTTATAAGCATCAATAGGAACTATTTTTGCGTTGCCAAGTTGTGAAAAATCCCTTTGACTAATTGGACTTATTACCTCTTACCTTCTGGAGAACAGCTTCGGAAGATCTGGACCTAAAAAGTTCCCTATTCATACAAACGTATTAAGCATTTATTGACGATGACCACGTTTAGCCAACAATGGCATTATTACATAGGTTTAACACCGGCCAAACATTGGCCTATAACTGATCAATAAATAACTAGTAAATGTAAATTTATCAAGCTAATTCTTGAGTCATTAGCCACACAGAGAGTCATGTTGAGGATTTTTTTTTTTTTTTTTTTTTGAGGGATTTTTAAATTGAGAAGAACATAAAAAAGGAGGTGAAGGGTGAGTCATAGTGATGAAGAAATACTGCCCAGACTGCACATCATGCAGGTCAACCATAGTCAGCCGTGACTCGTCGGATGATGCGTCTGACGCCCTTCCTCTGATCTAAGGCCGTAGGGACGATGTACACCTGGATCCCATCTTATTAGATACTCAATTGGCAGAGAGTGTGAGAGAGAGACAGAGAGAGAAATGCTGAGAAGGAGTGAGAGAGGAGGAGGAGGGGGGGGCAGAGAGAGAGAGACAGATTTTATCCCCGAGTGTCTGTTACGCAACCGGTCTGGAGTTTTCCGCTCCACCGTGGTGCATATCTTCAAGGTGACGGTTACCCTGCAACGAGTCAGGACGAGCCTGGCGGACTCTGTGATGAAATTTAAAAAGAAAGCCACCCTAATTTGACAGCTAAGCAACACGCGCCGGGGAGAGCATAGGAAAAACTCTGGCAACTTGCGGATTTCCTCCCAGTCCCCTCGCAGCCCCGCACGTGCAGAGTCCAAGGGCGCTCCCGAGTTTCGGATGCCAGCGAGTTGTTGAACTCCGAGCCAATCGTCATGTTGGACACTTTTGGGCCGCAGAGCGCCGGTGTGCCCGTCTCCGGCGCGGAGCTCCAGCTCAAACTGACGGACAACCAGGGCAGGCTGGACGCAGCTACGGGGATGGGGATGGAGCACGGAACTGGGAAGAAACTCAAAGAGATAACCGGACCGGCTTTATCCAAAAGAAAACTTCTGGTCGGCTTGGACCTCCTGTGCCTCTTCCTTGGTAAATATCAAAATATACGGCACTGACACTTGAGATCCGTTCTTCGAATGGTGGACTGCAACGCTAAGTGCCTTAGTGATGTGTGAAGTGGACCGGGAAGGAATGCAACACTACAAACACCTGTACACCACCATGCATTCCAACAAAACATTCGTGCCATTAACACCACAGCATATCTGTAGGTGATTATAATTGCATCTCGTACAACTCTGCGGTCAGTGTTGAGGCCACGTGGTGTTGGTTGTTTGCACTGGAATGCATGATATTATAAGGTGTTTCTGTTATGTTGTCCATCCATGCATAAGATATGTGATTATACATTTATGCAGACTATGCAAATACTTGCACTGATTTGCTGAGGGGCTATTTACATTCATTTGTTTTTAATTTTACGATTTTTTTCACACTTTTTGGCATCAAAAAATCAAAATGAATCGAGAGAATAATAGGCAGGCTAAGCAAGAATGAACTACACGTTTTTTTTTATATAGTATCCATTCATTTTTAGTTTTGTGGACTACAGGTGAAATCCTCTACATACTTCATATCCCTTCCTACTCAGGACAACTCTGGTGAGGGTTAACTTCAACCGTGTTGAGTTCTGTTCCGTTTTGTTTCCGTCTCTCTTTATTTAGTCAACAAAGACAGTCAGTGGCTACGTTCAAGCCTGATGATCAGACATGTGGGCCTGCAGGTTATGAGCAGCACAATAACCCCAGGTTTTGTGAGGAAACAGAAAGACGGAATGAAAGAGACGGAAAAAAGAAAGAAAGTTTTTCAAGTTCTCGCTCTCTCCATCAGCATGTATCGCTGGCCATGTTTTTTCCACTCATGCGCGCTCTCGAGCTCCCCGTGCCAGCTGGTTCATGCATTGCCCAGGGAATTCTACAGTCTCCATGACAACCCCCAGTTCTCAGGGTAGAGTCAGGCCAGGGGGGAATCGTATTTAATATAAATAAATAAATGCACGATCCATGAGTACTGTGTGTGTGTGTGTGTGTGTGTATTTGTGCATGGCCATGACTGTAACTGTGGACTCTCCCTCCCACGTACCCTATATGTGACAGGAGAGTGGTTATGTAATGTTGGCTAATTGGAAAAAGCTGGACGGAGAGGTACTCTGTATTAACAGCAGACTGGATATGTGCAGAGGGGAAGAAGCCCTGCAAGAAGTCTGTCTTTCTCTCTGTCTGTCTGTCTGTCTCTCCCTCCCACCCCTCTCTCTACTGCGCAGGCATGCAGGACAGAGAGAGAGAGAGAGAAGGAAGGACACCCGGAGACAAACAGAGACAGTGGGAGGCTGGTTCTGGCTCTGGACTGCTGTGGCATTTGCTCTTTGTTTCGTAGGAAAGAGTTGAACTGAAGTCACAAACAACTCCCCTTTCTTTATTCATCAACAGAATTACACACACACACACACAAACACACGCACACCAGACACACGCACATGCGCAGTTCAGACGCAGTTTGTGTTGAGCTCTGCCTGCTTTCCCTTTCTAGTTCCAGTCTAAATTGATTCAGTCTGTATTCAGTCAGGAAACGGGAGCTTTCTGCAGTTGCTTGGGCTTCTTTGGTCCCAGAGGGGCAGTGTTGTGACCCTCACATTCCTAATACTTGTCAAACTAGTTAGGTTCTCAAGAGAAAAGTCCAGGTTCCCACCCTTAGTTTGCTGTAAAACTACTACTCATCTGACCCTCTCCCCTTTCCTCAATCCTCCCATGTCATCTTCCCTGTCAGTTTTGTTATAGATTAAAATTTCCTTCTTTTTGATTTTACACCTCATTACTGTAATTTGTGATTCAGAGGATACTTAGCGAATCTCTTGTTGTGTGACAGGGATGTCATGGGCATCATATCTGCACTGATGCTGGGTATTGAACCCTTTTTTGGTTCCGACTAAAACGTGTCCATAGCAGGGAGTATCTCTTACTCTCTTTTACCTCTTTGATCAAATTTAAATCATAATTTTGCTGGTTCAGGATGTATTTTTTAGGTAAAGTTCCTTCAAAACTGTTTTTTTGTGGATTGAAAACTAGACTAAAGCCTCCTTTAAACAGAGATCTTGCTATATTGCCATAAAGAAGAGCCCTCGTTGTGCCGGCTGTGCTTCTTTACGCTGAACCAAACAACGCCAGCGTAATGTCACCTAAGTGTGTGCTTTTAGATAGCATGCTGGCGCTCTGGAATCAGAGGCGTGAGGTCTAACACAACAGCATCGGCGTCTGTCCCGCCATGCGGGCTCTCCCTTTTAAACAGACGTCGATCCGGGTCTGTGACTACCTCCACTGCTGACTTAAAGGCAGAACGACAATGCCGCTCTATTCCGTGTTCGTACCTTTTATACAGAACGGTGAGGCAGAATAGAGGTGCAACATTCCTGCCTTGAACAGGCTTTGGAAAAGGGGATTAAGAGTCCACATGCTCTGTGAGGCTGTACTTTGGGTAGTGGTGCTTTGTGCTCAATGCTAAAATTAGCATCCAAAAAAGCTCACAGGGACAATGGTAACATGCAGATGTTTAGCAGGTAAATGTCCATTTTCACCATGTGTTGCATGCAAACAGTTTACTAGTTAGCTCTAAATACAAAATACAGATTAGGCTAATGGTAATACAATTTTAGGGTACTTTAAACCAAAGTACTGGACAAATTCTGACGTAGATGAAAAGTTAAGGGATCACCAATATGATTCCAGGTCATCCTGAGGATGACATGCAATCGGGATCCATCCAATAATTGTTGAGATATTTCAGGCTGGACCAAAGCAGTGTGCCGACCAACCAACCAATACATGCATCCATAGAATCATACTGTGGCTAACAAGATTTTGTAGAAACATATTTTTTGTTTCTTTAAATTATTGAAAAAAGGTATTGTGTTGGCTTTGGCACAGAACCAATATGACTAGTGTCATCTTGACACTAGTATCACTAGTAGTATCTACAGGTATGTATGAATAACACTGAAAACTACATGAGCTGGAAAGACAGAGAAGCATATTTTAGGTTGCAGATTCCTTTCCAGTTAATCTTCATCGCTTCTCAACCCTCTAGTTTTGCTCCTCTTTTCCTCTCCCACGCATCCTCTCCAGTATCTCATAAAAAAGAGGAATATCTGTCCTCCCACTTGGGATTCTTGTGATATCGAATCATAGCTCTCTAGATCTAACTCCTTTCATCTCCCTCTTCCTCCTCCTCCTCCTTTGCAGCCTCCATCCCTTTCTTCGCATGTGAGCTGAAGGCACTGAGTCCTTACAGAAGGGGCTTTATGTGCGGGGACCCCAGCATCACCTATCCTTATCTGCACAGCGAGGCCATACCAGATGAACTACTCATCGCTGGTGGCATCTTCATCACCGGCCTCACAGTGAGTACACATCATCCTTGTCATGGCAGTCAATCTGTTATTCATTGTACACCATGTCCCAGCGCGAGGAGAATGTAATATGGTGGTTATGTGTTCGCCTTCAGATCGCCCTCGGAGAGTGTTACAGGGTACGCTTCCGAGACGTCAGCTCCAAGGCCTTCGTCAGGAACCTGTATGTGTCCTGTTTGTACAAGGAGCTGGGCTGCTTCATGTTCGGCTGCTGTGTCGGCCAATCTCTCACCAACATGGCCAAGCTGAGCGTGGGCCGGCTGCGACCACACTTCCTGTCTGTGTGTGGTGTCACCTATGCATCGCTCAACTGCACACCGGGAAGCTACGTTGCAACGGTGAGCTGCCGCCAGCCTGACCACCAGTTAGAGGAGGAGGCCAGGTATGTGTATATGTTTGTGTATGTTTTTATGCATGCGTGTTATGAATTGTACTTTTGTTCTGTGGGATTGTAAATACTTCTCCATTTTTGTAGGAAGTCCTTCTTCTCTGGCCATGCTTCCTTTGCCATGTACACAATGCTCTACTTAGCAGTGAGTATCTCTATCTGTCTACAGACACACAAACACACACACACACACACACACACACACACACACAAACACTGGCAAACGCAATTTAATGCCTCCAATTTTCAACTACCATCTCTATAAAATGCAAAGAAAGAATAAATGAAACGAGGACCAATCATCAGTCATCAGTCCAGTTAGCAGCAAAAAGTGAGAGAATGAAAGAGGAGAGGGAGAAAGAGAAGGACTGAATGGAGAAATAGGACAAACAGAGACAGCTTTGTTCAGCTAATGGGAGGAGTGTGACCTCGCCTCACCGCCTCAATGCTCTCCTCTATTGTGTGAGTGTGTTTGTTTAAGCTCCTGCATTTATATGTGTACATATGAAAGCCTGTGTTTGTGCATGCAAGTGCCTGAATATGTGAATGTGAGCACACTCTAGTACATATATATGTGTGTGTGTGTGTGTGTGTGTGTGTGTGTGTGTGTGTGTGTGTGTGTGTGTGTGTGTGTGTGTGTGTGTGTGTGTGTGTGTGTCCCCAGTCTTGGCTTGGCTGTCTGTGATTACTTTCCCTATCTGTTTCACTTCCTCATGTTGCCATTGTGCTCTACCACAATTAGTGAGGGAAGGAGAAAGACTTATTGATTTAGCAACAACAAGATTGTTCATCTTAATTTACATCACTACTCGAGACATTAGAAGCTGCATCAGTGCACTGATTTCTGTATATCTGGCATATTGGATCTCATGAATCTGCAGGGGGAAAGGAGCAATACAGATGGGTGACAAAGTCAAGTTAAAACCAACACAGTAAGGTGTTGCTCCAACACTAGCCTCAAGAACAGCTTCAGTGCCCTTTGTCAGAGATTCTCGGAGTCTCTGAACTTTACTGGAGGGAGGAACACCATTCTTCCAAAATGTAATCTCTCATTTGGTGCTTTGATGATATGGAGAATCTGATTCTCCTACATGACTGGCCTGGGATCAGGTGACTGCGAAGGCTATAGCCTGATATGATTTACATCATCTTCTTGCTCATCAAACAACTTTAATTTGTCACTTTTCAGTCTGTATCCACATTACATCTAGCCTAATGTCACATCTGAAATAAAAGCCAGTGTTTAAATACTTGCCACTGATTGGAAAGTAATTAAGGAGTAAGGACAGTATTTGTGTTAAGAAATGTGACTCATGGCAATGGAGTACAGGCATGACATGACTCTGCAGTGATGGAGCTACTGGTAAATATGGAATGTTGAGTTTGAGTTAACAGCAAGAGCATAAGCAGCAAATAAAAACAGCAGGAGATCAGGAAACAAGGGGACGCTTTGCATATCGTGTACACACCTAATAACATTGTTTGTTGTCCTGACGCAGTTTTACCTGCAGGCGCGGTTGACATGGCGTGGGGCTCGGCTGCTGAGACCCGCGCTGCAGTTCTTCCTGGTTCTGCTGGCAGTCTACACAGGTCTGACCCGCATCTCAGACTACCGGCACCATCCGTCCGATGTGCTAACCGGCTACATACAGGGAGCCCTAACTGCTTACTGGGTGGTCAGTATTCCTTGTCATCAGTGCATGTCCACGTGTCAAAGTCTGTCAAAGTCCAAAGGTCAGCATGTTTTTGTCTGTCTGTTTTCAGGCCTTCCACATCTCATCCATGTTTAAAAGTTCCAGTTCAGATCTGTCTCCTACTGAGACCCTGGACACTCCCTTGTCACCCCACCATACTGTCTGCTAAACTTAACCTCCAGCAACCCCTGCCTGTACCAACATCCACCTACTGCCTGTAGTCCGGTTTGGATAGACAAGAGATGTGAAGAATGTGAGACCATTTCCTGTGAAGTCAAACCACATACCTCAGTATTCAGACAGAGTGTAGCACAAAGAGAGAAAGAGTAGAGTTTATGAGAACTTGTATGTGGCTCAAAAGAGAGGACACACAAACTGAGAGAAAGGAAGAGGGAGGGTGCTGTGTTGTGTAAGCAGCCTGAGCACTTGACCTTTTGTCCTTGTGACTGACCTTAACTTCACATGTGATACTTACCTGTGAGCTGAGAGTGAACCAACGGCAACCACTATCACTCAATGCATCACCTGTAAATGTATACAGCTTTTGTACAACTCGAATAATACTGTAAAAGCACTTTTTGATTTCCATGCTAGTATTATCATTACCACTTTGTAATGATTTGGTATGTAGAATGTGATATATTTTATACAAACATGTAACATATATTGTAGCTGTTTTTTTTTTTCACAGTGAATGTAATGGTTTTGAAGAAACACAAATGGCAAGATAAGCAACTCATTTGCCTAATGTGTTGTAAGATTTTAAATGTGGAAGGATGTGTCCGTCTGTGTACAGTATATCATATATGTAGTTCACTGATGAGAGAATGTCTATAGAATATAATGCATATTGGAATAGTACATATGCTACTACTCCTCAGTCGTATTTATAATAATATATATTTTGCTAGGCTACTAATCAGTCCAAGAGCACAGAGATCATTAAAGAAAAATTGTGACTTTTTTCTAAAATACTAATACTGCATACTCATTTTGAGAATAAAAAAATTTTGATATTATTTCATAGTCTTCCAAAAGACCATTGCTGTACATCCTAAAGTTTTTACTGTCCTATGTTCACTCCTCTGACCTTTTAATGTTTTTGAACGGGCATTTTCTTCTTTTCCTAAGATCTTATTTTTGATGTCACTTATTAATGCTAAGGCTGATAAAGCTGTTTATAGCCCCCAAGAAAAAATTTAATATCCTTTTCTTTCATCAACAAAGATGGAAGAAACATCTGAACCTTCACCTCAGGAAAAATACACTCAAATTATCTAAAGCAAAAGTATATATGTATGTGTTTGTGTGACAAATTAATGGAAAAACTTTGTTTCTGTCAAATTAAAGCAAAAACCTGAATAAGTGAGTGGAGAAAGATGAGGAATGCAGATGCTTCCACACAGGTGCGCTGCGTGTTACAATTAAGCAGTTAACATCCAATCATGCTCTGTGTCCTCTATAAAAATGCTGAGCAGGTCCAGTTGGTTCTGATTTTGTATCAAGATGCAAGAGGAAAAGATCTAAGTGACTTTGAAAGGGTTCATTGTTGGGGCACAGATGGCAGGAGCCTCAGTCACAAAGACTGCTTAACTGGCTGGTGTTTCAATAGGAGCAGTGACTAAAGTGACGCCTTCATTTAGATCTATTGGAAAGAGCCTGGTAAATAGTGTTGGAAATTGTGTTCAACAGTGCACATTTGATGACCAATGACCGTGATGCTGGTGCATCTTCCTCAGGTGCGAATGTCAACGCAGGTCGTGATCCGACTGTGTCAGCAAGAACAGCCTGTCGACAATTACATAGAGAGGGATAATATAGTAGGGTTGCAGTGCACAAATCCCTCATTACAAAGATGAATGGCCACTTGAGGCACTTGTCTAAAGAGATTTTGAAAAAAGTGATTTGGTCACGTGAGTTGTCCTTCAGCATATTCTTGACAAGTGGGCGAGTGCATGTGTGGCGTACACCAGGCGAACTGTAGAGGCCCGAATGTTTGACCTGTACAGTGAGGGGATCCAGTGGCTCCTTTATGCAGTGTGGGGCATTTTGCTGACGTGGTTCGGGTCTACGTGTCCCCATACAAAGTTGTTCTGAGTGATCACTTTTATCCTATGATGAAATATTTCTATCCTGATGGGAGCGGTCGTTTCCCGTCAGATAAAGTGCTGTAAAAAGTTCAATATTTCCCTCTGAAGTGTCATGGAGTAGAAGTGTGAAGTAGCAGAAACTACAAATAGAAAAGTACAAGTAGCTCAAGTACAGTAATTGACTTAAAGCAGGTAGCCTAGATATATTCCAACACTGTTTCACATCAATCTAGCTGCTGTTTAAAAGAGTTTCTCTTTATTGTACACCTCATAACTTTCTCCTCCTTTTTTACTCTAGATATCTTTCTCCTTTTACCGACACCCTCCATCTCTTTGTGCATCCACACAAACAGAAAGACGAAAACATTTATTTCACATGTTTACTTGAACTTCAATAGCAATACAAGACAATCAGAACACTTGAGGTCGGTATGTACAAGGATCTCGGGGTTGCAGAAAAGTTCTGAGGTTTTATATGATCTCTGGCTCTGGAGTCAAGAGTTCTGTTACTATGACAAACTCCATGGCAACGAGTCCCATCACCAACAGTTACTGGCAGGTGGAGGTGGGAGGAGGGGGCTGGAGATTTTGGTTTTGATGTGAAATGGGATTGGTCAAGAGTTCAATTCAGTAGGAGGGGATGTGTGTAAGAAGCCCCCCAGTTGATATTGATAAAATGCTTCACTGTGATACATTAATTATACAAGAATGATGTATATACACAAATACACACTCTCTCACGCACACACACACACACACACACACACACACTCACGCACGCATGCTCTTCAAGCTAGACGCACACGCTAGCACTCGCACGCACTTCAGCACTTTCCTCCTACAGTATGTAGCCTTGTAAAGCCACTATAAAGTCATGCACATGTTCTTTGAAAGGATTTTTTGGCAACACACGAGTGCTTCATTGACACACTGTTTGCTTGCTACGGGGAGGGGCAACACCCAGCCGATGAACCAATAGAAACTTAGACGATGAACCTATAAGGATAAGCACTGATGAGATGGGAAGACACAGCAGGGGATCGGTAAGGAGGGAGGAGGGAAAGGAAGAGGAGGATGAAGAGTTAGAAATGGATCACAGTCATAGAAAAGTAACAAAACATGGACAGGGGAAAGTCTCGTGGTGATCGGGAGATAGAAGCAGGGAGGAGCAATTACTGTCATCATCATGGTTACCCTCTTCTTCCTTCATCATTATCCTCTTTATCGTCATATGCGTCATCATTTCCATCAGTTTGATCATCATCATTTGTTGTTATTATCACCATCTTCCTTCTCCTCCTTGGTTTCTATGCCCCGATCACCACCGCCCTAGTCACAGGCTCGTCACCCGCTGCATCTGTCCGTCGTCTCCCTCAGACGTCGGCTCTGCTGTGTACACTGCCTCTCCATTGGATGCCAGCGGCGGTGGCTGGTAGAAGGTCTGCAGGTGATTGGGCCGTGGGCCCAGCGGGGGTCGCCCCAGGCTGTAGGGCAGTTCCAGGGCGGGCCGCTGGGGCTGGCCAGTGGGGCTGATCTCTTCCGGACCTTCAGGGCTGCTGTCGGGGTACGAGAGGGTCGGAGGGGAGGTGCGGGTGTAGAAGCGAGGAGGGGAGCTGCTTCGGCTGTACACCTGGGGGGAATGTCGGGAGTAGAGGTTGTTGGGAGGCGAGTTGGTGTCTCGCGGAGCAAAGATATTTGTCGGGGGAGAGCTTCGGGGAAAGATGCTGAGTGGCGGCGAGTTTCTGTCCCCGGGGTAGAGCGGGGAGGGGTTTGAATCTCTGGCGTAGATTGGTGAGGAGTCCGGGTCAAGGTCAAGATCAGGGGTCAAAGGCAGAGCAAAGCTGTCTGAATCCTCTCGTTCGCCATGATACCGAAGAGACGCTCTATCTTTCCCTCTTTTCTTCCCATCTAGACCTCCATCTTTGCTCTCAAACAGGAAAGATTCCTCCCTGTCTATATCCATCCCTCCTCTCCACACGTCCAGTGCTCTATCTTTCTGTTTCTCATTCTCTCGTTCAACCCCTGCTCTCCATCCATCTCTGTCTTTTAAAAACAAGGTTTCTTCCTTCTGTCTCTCCATCCCACCTCTCCATCCGTCAATCCCAAAATCTTTCTTCTGGGTTATGAAAGTCTCTTCCTGCTCTGCCTCCGCTCCTCCTCGCCACACCTCCATCCTGCCATCTCTCTTCTCCAGCAGATGAGGTTCCTCCCTCCCTCTTTCCATGCCACCTCTCCATTCCTCCATCTCTCCCTCTCTCTTCTGAGAGGTAAAAGACTCGTCCCTCCCTCTCTCAGCTCCTGCCCTCCATTCGTCCATTATTCCGTCCCTTTTTAAAAGAAATGTTTCGTCCTTCTCTCTGTCCTGGCCGCCTCTCCATGTCTCTACACCTGCCTCCCTCTGTTTCATCAGCAGCGGCTCTTCCAGAGCCTTGTACAGGGGCTCAGACTCCTGTGGGGGAGGGGGAGGAGGAGGCGGGAGGGGCCTGTCCCGGTAACGATCCCGCTCTCTCTCCCTGTCTCTCTCTCTGTCTCTGTCTGTCCCTCCGCTGGACTCCACTGTGTTGCGGTGGCGGGACAGAGTACCAGCGGTGCGGCTGAGGGTGGAGTAGGGCCGAGCCTGAACATCAGGGGGACGTGCTTGCTGCCGGTCCTGGAGCCCGCGGCGACCCAGAGTGCCTTGCAGCTGCAACCTGTCCCCGTCTTTAAGCAGCTCACGCGACTCAGAATCTCCAGATACACGTGCGTGTGACCAGCCATCTTGTAATCGTGGAGTTGTAGCGTGATCTTGTCCACGTGTGATGGAATGTGTCTCAGCATCTTGTGTGTGGTGCCTCGTATGCGACCAGCCCTCTTGTGCGCCGTGGCGTGTGTTTGGCTGCATGGTAGCAGCCCAGCCCTCTTGGGGCGGCTGTGCATGTCGAGTTAGTGTGGCAGTGTGAGGGAGGGCCGCCCTGTCGTGGTGATGAGGCCTTGCCAGGCTTCCATAGCGCTCAGGAGGTACAGGCATGGGTACCGCGGGCCTCAGGTTGCTCTGCACCAGCTCCGAGATGATCATCTTCTCCAGCGCCGCCGCATCAGACAGGTTACGGCGCATTCCAGCACTGCCCAGGTCTGAGGCCCCGTGGGGGGTGAGGAGGGCTGGGGAGATGTCATCCCCTCCCATCCCAACTCCTCCCTCCCTCAGAAGGTCAGTACTTCCCACCAATCCAGCTCTGGACCCAGGTGTAGTCCCCAAACCATGCAGAGTGAAGGTGTTGGGGGTGTAGCCTCCATTGAGACACACACTGTCCAACCCACAGGACTCCTGGCTCTGGGACACACCACCCTCTGTTAGGAGAAACAGGAGGATACCAATTACAGAAGGACGGGGACACCGTTAAAGATTTACATGAAGAGATGTCCATTGAATGAATGTATGAATGAATGAGCAGCGTTTAGTTTTTCTCTGCATACTGAGGGTGTGGCTTTACCAGGAAGATTTGGGTATTAACAGTATTATTTGATGAAATGTTTGGTGTGTAGCCACATGGAAGAGATGTATATTATGTCTTCATGGTCTATGAATAGTTACTGTGTGCAAATATTGCACAGATAGTCTATGAATTGAACCACGGTGCACGAAGAAGTGGCGCTCAATGATTCAAGTGAGCACAATAAAGGAGCTCGTACTCTGCTTGTTTCTGAAGGTTCCTACTGCTCCACGTTAAGACAGAGAGACAGAGAAGGAAAGTGTCAAAATACATTTAAAGGGCAAACGACTCAAACTCAGAAACTAAAATAAGAACGACATGCAAGCATGAAACAAAAACATTTGAGCTTTAAATTCCAAAATATCCAACTGTACAGAAACAGAAAAATTACAAACTGTACTGTGCAAAAGTCTTAGACCACTTGGAAAAATTCTAATAGTCTACGTGATACCATTACCCCAATATTGGTTTATCACAGATGTCTTGTAAAAGTGAATAATTGGTAATAAATAGCAGAGGTGTGTGTGTGTATATATATATATATATATATATAGACACACACCAAAAAATATATTGCATGGAATTTACTGCAATCCATTTATTGTATGCATGTTTCTTTCTGGTTCCGTGTTGCTGCAACAAATTTAATTAAAGTCACCAACACTTTTTCCTTCATACAGAGTTAACTGGCTTTTAAGAGACATTTTTCGGTGTGGCCTCAGAGTTTTGCAGGCTACTTTGTGTACACAAGTGAAAGGACAGTCAAAAATACCGACAGAATGAAAGAGAGTAGTAAGCTGTGTAGATAAGAGTAGAAGCAGGAGTACAGAGGAAGGATCACAGAGAGCTGTAATGAGAGTTACCTGTGGAGGAGAAAGGTTGATTGTATCCCTGGGCCAGCATCGTGTCATAAGGAGAGGCTGCAGCATGAGTCTGCAATACTGGGTTAGTAAGGAAATGGTTCCCCAAAGCAGCTGAGAACGGAGATGAAAAGAAAATAAATGTCACATTCTTCACCCACAGAGGGGACAATGTTGAAATTTAAAAGACCAGTAAAAATGATCTTCACCTCGGTTAAGAGTAGGAGTGTTGTTCACATCTGCTGCGATGAAAGATGATTCGGTCTGTCTGCGAACAGTGTCGTTCCACATCCTCCTGATACGACTCTGGAACAGAAATATTTCACACGAGGTCAAAACTGACTCAGACAGAGAGAGAGAGAGAGACAAAGACACAGAGAGGTACAGAGTATTGTAGTGTACCTGTCTGTTAGCAGTGGCTCTCCGACTCTGGCTGCTAGTGTAGCGGCTGTTGGAGCGCAGGGCAGAGCCCTTCACCGAGTCCGGAGAGCTGGAGGAGGAGGCCGCACAGCACTGCGAGAGACGCAGGCATCGGCCGTAGTCCTTCTGGCCCTACACACGATATTCAAACATGAAACTTAATAGTCTAATCCTGCTTGTTGACAGACAGACATTTGCAGGTACATAATGGCACACACACAGAGCCTGACCTTCCTGGCGAGGCTGCAGTGCAGTATGGTGATGAGGAGGCCCTGGGCAGTGTTGAGGGAGGAGAAGAGATAGGCCAGGAGGAGAGACGGAGCAGACAGGAACATCAGGCCTGAGGACCAGGTGACGCTCTGCAGGAAAAGCAGCGTCAGGGAGCCCACCGCCCAAGCCCTGGAGACAGCGGAGGAAGAGGACACGGATAAATGACATTTCATTTTAATTCTGCCAAACTAATGTGGTTCAACAAGAATTCACTAAACTAAATCTATCAGAGAGTTTATTAAATTATAAATTATATTCCTCAGATCACCTGTGCTTTGAATACAGAAGATTCAACTGTGATTTGATTTCACAATGCAGCTAAAGAGCTGCTAAAGTTTACAGACCCAAATCTTCTTGAATGCCCCCATCAACAAGCTCTCTTCTGCTTAAAATAGAAACTGAAGAAATAGATTAAAAGAGGATTTGGACAGATTTGGGTATGCAAACTATGTTTGGTCTTTGTTTTTTACTTGCTGGACACTACTAACACTTGCCCTAGCTTTCCTTTTATCCTTCCTTGAATGCAAATTATTTTCCTCTATTTTTCATTTATACAGCTTTGCTAGGGTTTGTGACTATATAGTTCATGGAGCTGTTGACACTGCTGCAGTGCATTATACTCTGGTTTTCAAAAGGCTGTGCTTGTGCTTTATTCAAAATGCTGCTGTTTAACTAAATGCTGGAGCCTTATTAAGACAAAAGAAAGACTGTATTACCTCTGTTTGATGTTTCTACATTTACATTGGCTCCCTGTCTCAGCTAGGGTGAGTTTTAAACATCTTTATCAAATACTAATCTCTAAATGGACAAGCTTCCTCCTACATAACTTTCATCTTTCATATCTTGCATTTTTTATATCTGGTTTAATCAGGCTGTAGTCCACTGTGCAACATTGTACACAAACTGTGAACGTTATAAAATAAAATATTAAAATTACAAATGGCATACAACAGGAAAGTAGGGAAAAACATATTTGTTTTTATCAATCCAGGGCCCGTTATGGTTTATAAATTCAGATTTGCTATGTTTTGTTAATGAGTGGAGCCAAAGCTACTGAAACAAAATAAGCTCTACGCATAATCACCCACAACAGATCAGCATGAGGCACTATACTAACCGCAGGTTGTCATGGCGACTGGAGTCTGGCTTCAAAGCAGCAGTGCTGTGCATCTTATGTAAGGTCATCACCAAGACAACGAGGTTCAACTGAGGACAAAAGGACAAAAATCAAACACAGTTAAATATGTAGTCATTAATAATGGGTGAACATGATGTTCTTACATGCTGATGATAAATAAGAGATATAGGAAAAGTTTGGGATGTGAGAGCATGGACTCTCACCGTTATAATGACAGCAACAGGTCCAAGGAAACTCCAGATGAAGTAGTTGTCTGTTCGTAGCCAACATCTAAACACACACACACCAACACACACACATTGAAACACACAAACAAATCACAGGAAAATAAGAACCTCAAAAATAGCAAAGTCAGCCTGGGAGCTGACACAGAAATATACAGATGTAGGAACTGTCCCTATACAAAAATGTGCACACAGACACACACACATTAGTCAACTTACGCAGTCCTTGAGCTGTAGCCTCTGAAGTCTATGGCTGCAGACACGGCCACCACCAGCCCAGGAATAGAGTAGCCACACAGGTAGAAATACTTCCTCCTGGAGTTACGTCCCTCAAATACCTCCCGCTGCAGCAGGTACAGTTCCACCCCTTCCAGACACAACCAGCAAAACACTGAGAGCAGCGAGAAGTGCAGCAAGCCAGCAATGATGGAGCACACGACCTGTAAATGGGAATAAAGGAAGAGCACAATAAAGAGCGACACAATGATTGGAGGATATGCTACATAGGAAAAATCTATGATTGTCACATGAGGATTTGTGCAAACAATTTACACAATACTTTAGGCTACAAAATGTTACTTTAAAAACCCTGTAAAAACCTCCAGGATTATCCTTGATATTATACATCGTTAGTCTTTCCCAATACTTAACTATATACTTAACTACTCTGTGTTATATTAGTCCAGTTTCTAAGCACTCACGGTGTATTGTGTCTTGTTGGCACCAACAAGGAAGAGCAGTTCAGTGATGAGCAGGTTGGCCCACAGGTTGCAGTGGATGGTGCTATGGTCTGTGTGCCATGGTGCCCCCTGGCAGCACAGGGTTGTAAGGCAGGTGGCCAAACACACCAGTGCTACGGAGATGCCAACCCAAGAAACCACATAGACCAGGAGCTCTTCTACACCGACCCCAAACTGACGAGGAGGAGCACACAGGAAAGAAAGTGCAAAGAGGTTAATCAGGATTTTTTTTTGTGTTTTTATCTGATCATAAAGAGTACATGGATGAATGTAGGAACATGTGTCGATGCAGATTTTGTGAGCATATGTGGATGTATTTCGTAGTTGTGGTATAGAGTTCAATGTGCGTCTTTGCCACCGGTTGTGTGTCCTTGTTTCAAATGGGTAAAATCACACTCAACAAAGAGAACATCTTACAGAGAAACACTTAATTCAAATTCCTGGAATATATCCTGCGGCATTTATCGCTCTCTTTCTCTCTCGAAGCTACAACCCACAATTATCACCCCCTCTGTGCTTGATTTTTAAACAGCCTTTTGGAGAGCCCAGTGAGGGTGAAGTCCAACTGTGCCACAGCAAATGGGTGCATGAGGGTGAAGGCAGGAAGAATTTGGTGTCTGAAGATGGGGGGAGATTTACAAAGTTTGGCTCCTGGCCATCTAAAAAGAAAATAACAGCAGTAATAATGTGTAACACAGGCCTTTCAAACTCTCGATCTTATCACCACCTAGACAAATGCAAAATGCACAGATAAAAGGCCGTTTGTTTTTAGTGGTGAGAGAGGGTTCACACAAACACAAATCAAGCCAAAAAAAAACCGATTACAGCCTTAAATCTGCATCGTGCCGCCATGAAGGTGAATTTAATACTGTTATATGCTTTATTTGTGGTGTGTGTTACTTACAGCAGGTTGCTCGTATGTCATGAGGACAGCATAGCTAGACAAGTGGTTGCAGGCGCAGGTAGTGTGTGTGTTGTTGGTGTGTAACAGGCGGCAGCCCTGTGTAGACCACCTGCCGCTCCCAGATACACCTGATGCGTTCCAGAAGGAGCAGTTGGGGCCAAAGTGGTTCTCCAGCTGGAGAGACAAACACAGCAAAACACTCAGTGGCCTGCACAATGTTATGAATCTGCTCATTCTGGGTATTTAGTTTGAAGGAGCCAGACCTGCAGGTGCCTCAGAGTGAAGATCACCGGTTCGGAGAGGTAGACTCTGTTGGATCCTCTGTGCACAGAGGCAGAGATCACATGGGAGTTGACTACCAGGCTCTTGTGCCTGACCTCTGACCCCTGGCTACCTAGCCCCAGCCCGAGCCGCAGAGTTGAGTTCTGGGTAGTCAGGAAGGAGCCCAAGTTCTTATAGAGGGAGAGGACCAGCTTCACCTGGCCTGCAGAGGAAAACCACAGAGGACAGGGCAGCACAGTGAAGAGGGGGGATGTTTAGACATTTGACACATGGAGAAGAACTAGTATTACTTCCACAATCCATTACTGGTCCTACCCATGGTCTACTAGCTGTATGCTGTGTACAATACTGAGATTTACTTGCACATAATGTTGATTAGTTTTATTGCATGCCACATACCATTGTTGCTGTACTGTTGCAGAGCCAGTGCTGATATTTGCAAGATGCTGTCGCTGTCATAGGAGTGAGGGAACTTCAGTTCCTGTATGTCCGCCTCTGTATTTAGTACATACACCTCCAGATCTGTGCACACACAGGAGCAGCCATGCACAAAAGTCTGGATGAGTTGGTAATGTCGGTTGGTAAAGTTGGTAAAGTAAAATGGCAGAGAAAAACAGAAAAGACCGCATACCAACATTTGGTGCCCTGTCACTAAAACGGCCTTCATAGAGGTTGTTAGCCAATAGAAACGCTCCTTTCTCTACTGCGTCTAAAAGCAGTGATGCAGAGTGTGATTGGTCAACGCTGCTCATATCAGCCCAGGACACCAGAGCCTCAGGACCCAACAGGTTATCAACTGTCTGAACAACAGCCTGAAAAAGAGAAAGACAGAGACTGTTTTATTCTAACTTAAATCTATCTATCTATCTATCTATCTATCTATCTATCTATCTATCTATCTATCTATCTATCTATCTTTCTATCTATAGATTACCTGAACATAAGCTCTGCATGTGCGTTCCCTCTTCTGCAGCTGAAAAGAAGAAAAGCATCAAACATTTATTGTTGGAATCATCATCACTGACATTTCCGCTTTCATTTCCAGGAAAGGTCAAGTACACTAACAGGAACAATTTACCTTGTTGTAATTGCGTGCTGCAGACTCTTTATTTGCTGGTCTCAAGGCCTGGAGCTGGGAGTCCAGGATATCCAATAGCTGTTCAATTAGCTTGACAGACATGCTGACATCACCAGCATAAATCCGCCCCCGGGTCAGGTTGACCAACTCCCCGGCGATGTTGGCTGCGTTCTCTCCGCTCTTAATCTAGAGTGAGGCGGGGGTGTTTGTAATGTCAAATATTTTGACATTTAAGAGGGAACTGCTTGCTGACTGGCTTTAGGGCATTTGCACAGCGTGTGTGTGTGTGTGTGTGTGTGTGTGTGTGTGTGTGTGTGTGTGTGTGTGTGTTTGTATTTGTGTGTGTTTGTGAAAGACTAACCTTCTGTGCAATTTGGCTGACCCAGGGAGAGGTGCAGTTGGAAAGGTCAGGCCCTCTGGAGCTCCAACCCACTGGAGACGACATACACTGATAGGAGGCTATACCTGCAGAGACAGACGGGATGACACAGACAGTCAGAAAGAGCAAGGACAGCTCATGTTTTACAGGACCTGATGTGGTTTGTCACTTCTGTTTCTCCTTGCACTTATTTTCCCATGCAACTTCTAACCTTACATTCATCACAAGAACACTTACAACATTTTGAACATTTTCTAGCAGCACATAGTAACAAATATGAATCAAATGTGTTGTAGAACTATCAATTAACTTTCAATTGTCTATTAAATTTTCATTAACACGAAAGGAAATGACGTACATTAAATCTGACTGAAGCTTATTTGAATATATTAATGAAAAAAAAATCCTAAAACATATAGACAATAAATGTGTGTTTGAGTCCAGAAAAGGATACTAATAGTAGTTTTTGATTTTTATTTTAGCTTTTCATAAAGCTTCATTGATAGCTTTTTTTGGCCATTTGGGATTAGAAGAACTCCACAATAAGGTAAAATAAAAAAACAGAGACCTTGAACATGTTATCATTTTATAAAGTTGTAGGTAAAGTGTTAGCAAATACTGCTGATTTATACATCCAGGAAACATGGAGCAACATTAGCCTTCATTTAAAGTTGTGTTTGTGTCCAACTGATGAATGTAAGTACACTATTCACTCTCCTTTTAGCTTTGTCTTGGTCTTCATCCACTGCTTCACTTTCTTCACCAGCTAGTCACTAACTTTGCCCGTTTGCTGTTCGGCATCGGCCCGGTAGTGTACAGTGGGTTTATCAGTTTGCTGAAAACAGTTGCCTGCCGCTGCTGGAAATGAGGCTTATGAGAACGGCAGGATGAACCGCAGTAAATGTACTGTGAAAACAAAACTACGAGCTAAAAGAGGCTCAAAAGCTGCAGAGCAGCAGTCTGGTGATAATTCTCTGTCGGTTAAGTGTAGCGCTTTACCTGCTCTGTTTGAATGTTGCAGTCATTTTAAAAAAAAAAAAAAACATTTCTTTCTTCTTTACAAGATATTTAATTAAAAACATATCTAGAACGTTTGGTACACACCAGTTCTGCAGTTTTAGGTGTAAGTATAAGACAACAGTCACACCCGTTCTCAGCTCTAAACATGATTTAAGATATGTGCTAAACCCAGGTCCAACATGATTAGGATGAGGAAAAATGTCACAGGCTTATCAACACAATCTGCATAACAGCTTCTCCTCAGAGGGGCCACTGGGCTGAGGAAGACAGCTGCACAGCGAGAGGAAGAGCTGACGAACCCACCTTCCCCGAACACTATAACCTCTCTGTTTCTTCTTCTCTCTCATCTGAAGGCAAGTTCAAAGAGAGGACACCCGACTGCATTTCAAAGGGAAACAAGATACAGAAAGAACACATGCAAATTCCACACATACACACACACACACACACGCACTCACACACACACACACGCACGCACAATGCAACACACAGACTGGCATGCTCACATCTACACACACTCACACACGCCACACCTACCCAGTGACCCTTTAGGGCAGGGCCTCTCCACTGTCTCTCCCTTGAGGGTAGGCGGCCACTGCACCCCTCGGGCGACCCGACCCTCACATCCGCCAACCTGGCCAGGGCCCCCAGGGGCCAAGGGCACACGCAGAGGAGGGCGTGGGGTCAGAGGGACCATGGCTGTGATCGGCCGCTGGTCAAAGGGGCCTCGATTGATGACACCAATGGGGTGAGAGGCTGACGGCCGCACTGGGGTCAGCGCGACAGTAGCCGTGTAGGAGCGGACGGTCGTCATCAGAGAGGAGAGGGGACCTGGAGGGACGAAAACACTGTTAATCCTCTCAGCTCAAGAAATATGCCCAATTACACATTTGCACCTGTTACGCAAACCTTTAGTGGGCGGCGGCGGGGTGAACTGTAGCGGGTATCTCAGCACGTAATAGTTATTCCACACGTACAGCTGATTGTCCCTGGGGTTGTAGTCTATGGAGGAGATGTACTGGTAAGGGTTGGGGAATGGTATCTGAACAGGCAGCTCCTGTCCACGGCTGGTGTCATAGGCGTAAACCACCATGTCGCTGCCAGCCCGGCCTTCAGCCTGGCCTTCATCATCCTGGAAGACAGAGCGAACAGCGTAGAGCACGCCACAGGCCATGAAGGCGTTGCTCGCCCCACGTTTGTCGAAGCCGGTGGCCCACGTGCCCTCGAAGCGCAGTGTGTACGGGTTCACCTGCAAAAGGTGAGAGGGCAGACACAGGAGGTGGGAGAGCTCAGGTATGTATAAAATCATTCCTTTTTTCCTCTTCCTAATCATCTGTTTCCATTCTGCCTACCTGGCTAACCACGATGCGTCCATTATTGGCTTCAGTAGAGTAGATAACCCAAAGGCCGTTCTCGTCCACCGCCAGGTCGATGTCTGACTTCCCTCCCCAGCGGTAAGGCGAGGTGTCGTGGTAGTTTGCATTGACCACCACTGCCTCGCCGCTCTTGATGCGAGTTCGCAGGTCATACTTGACCAGGTTGCGTGTTCGCTCCTTGTTGTAAAACACGGCGCCATCGTACACCACAAAGCCTGTACCGTCCACACGGCTAGGCAACCTAGGGCAGACAATGATAGAAAATATGTAGTCCATGTGCACATTTACGCTTTTTAAAAGAGGATGCTATTGATATTATTAATTGAGAAAAGAGAGTTTAAGGTCCTGAAAGCTTATTTTCACAATCAGCTTCTTTTTTTGAGTGATGGCGTCCTACATGACACACGCTAAATTTTCTGCCAAAGTTAAAACAGTTTTTGTTATTTTACAAACTGTTTGTGAACTGTTATTAGTAATTTCTGGATTTGTGTTTCGTCTTTGCTGTTTCAAGCGGACCGGGCTCAGTTAGAAAAAGGTGATGTCACATATCTCTGTGCACCAATCAGAATTTAGCAAAATTTAAATAATAATTTGATAACAGTTTACCATTGTTCAATCATGTTTCCAGTCCACTGTATGTCAAATCTGGTCAAAGCACCCCCATGCAGTCCTGATGAAGCCAACTGAGTTTCAGCTGGGTCTTGTGGGTTAAAATATTCATAAATACCACCTAAGGAATTTCAAATATTTTATACATAAGATTTCAATCCTGGTTGATTTGGTGACACCTGTGGATACTGGTGGTAACACTAAGAACATTTCAATAATACAAGTCCCAGTGTTCCATTAGAAATGACCTGTTTATTGATCAACCTGGGGGCAGGAAACACGCTTTGAGCAGCTACATGCAAAGTTTCCGGTGAATCCCTTGTGGATGTGCACACAGCTTGAAGGCAGAACAGGAATGGTGGACTCTAACACTGATGACGTAAACTACTATATTGTTTTTAGTGGAAATTAGCCCCCAAAGGCTGCAACCAACAAATATTTTCATAAGAAATGAATTCAATTATTTTTTTTAATAAATGCATTTAACGCGTTTAATGTATAGTTTTGACAAAAAAAACAAAAAATGTCAAAAGTTCCCAGGGCCCAAAGTCACCTCTTCAAATTGCTTATTTCATCTGGGTCTAAAACCCGAAAAGTAACTGATCAATGAATCGACTGTCTCAGCAATAAATACGATACACACACATTACTCACTTATAGGTGGTGGTGATCCTGTTTTGGTGGTAGTCGTCCCAGGAGGCGTACTCATACAGCACCTCTGTCCGATACGGTGTCCATGGCATAACGTACAGCCTGTCACCAGCCTGCAGTGGATCCTTACACCAAGCGCCTGACTGATGCTCCGCCTCTAGGAGCGAGGAGGCCGGCTGGATGCTGAGCAGTGAGCCAGGACACACGAAAACTGGAAGACGGGAGTTGGGAGGGGTAGCAGGATGTGAGAGAGAAGAGAGAGAGGGATGAAGAAGGAGAGCAGGGAGGGAAGTGAGAAAAGAGTGGAAAGATAGTGGGGGGCAGGTGCAGGAAGAAAATGGATCGATGCATGAAAAATGAATTGAATTAGATGCAGTTGGTGTGGCGAGATTAAGAAAAAAGAATGAAGAGAAAAAAGAGAGAGGGATTTAAACACCTGTGCTGATCTCAAGAGGCAAGCAACAGAAGAGACATAAAAGTGTAATCACACACTGTTAGTGTGTGTGTGGTGAGTAATACAACAGGGACACTGCAATGGAAGGTGTGTGAGTGTATTTATGTGCTTTGTGTGTGATTGCATGTGTGTGTGTGGGTTAGTGCAAAAAGAGTGAAGAAAGAGTGTGAGGTAGAATCAGGGACGCAGAAGGCGGGGCTAAATTTTGCCTTGAAGTGAATGAGAGGGCAGGTTAGTTACACCGAGCACAACGATTTGTCCACCACATATCAATAACTGCATGGACACATATGTATACTGTACAGTCTCACACTGGCATGCAAATAGGCATGCACACACACTCACACACATAAGCAGTGCTTGGTAAGCACACATCCAGACGGATATACAATCAGACACATTTGGTCTTATTTTTCCTATGAAGATAAATAAAGGGCTCTTCCTATAAGGGAAGAAAAGGGAAAATAAGCATGAGGAGGATGATTGAACAAGAAGAAAGAAAGAAAGAAAGAGCGAAGAAAGAGAGAAAGAAAGAAAGAAAGAATGAAAGAAAGAAAGAAAGGGTGCTTGCGTGTGAACAGGAAATAGAGCAGAGAAAGGGTAAAAAGAAGATTATGATTGTGTTTGTGTGAGTAGTTGTGTTTATGTTTGTGTGCACAGAGAAACCGAGGGAGAGAAAGAAGAGACAGAGAGATCAACCAGGGGGCAAGAGAGGAAGAAACTGGAGAGAAACAGATGCAGAGACAAGAAGAAGAGAGAGACGAGGTGCAGAACCTGGATAAAATTGGATAAAAGGACGGGTTTCCATACAACAAGAGATGGATAAAATGGGGGGAGGAAAAGAACCGAGTAGAAAATGAAAAAAGGGGGGCAACATCCAGCATGACTACGAAACAACGTCCTAGGGTAAGAGGAAGAGAGAAATGGTAGGAGAGAGGAAGAGAAGGAGAGGAAAGAGAGGGGTCGGGAGTAAGGAGAGATCAAGATGCTACAATGTATTGTCTTTACCTTTTTGGTCCACTTCTACTCAAGCATAGGAAAAAAAAGAGGGAGAGAAAGAAAGAGAAGTCAGAGGGTGAAAGAAGGGAAGTAAAGAAAAGCAAGAAAGCAAGCATGAGAGAAAAGATAGAGAGAAAGCAAGTAAGAAGGCAAGCAAGCAAGAAAGAAAGAAAGAAAGAATTGCACAGATAAAGACTTTGGAACTCATTCTCACCACAAACATTATAGTTCACATTAAAGAAAGAAGAATCACAAAAGAGACTGAGCATACTCCTCTTCCCTCCTCTCCTCCCTTACCGCCCCATCCTCCCCCTTTCCCTCCCTCCACCACCCCCGATCTCTCCTTCCCTCAATCAGGCTCCTGTGGAGAAAAGAGAGCAACTCCTGTGGCGTGAATCTGAAAAAGGAAACACACACGCATGCATGCGCAAGTGCACACGCACACTCTCGCATACACACACACACAGAAGACATACAGTATGCAAATGTCCTACAGTTTCTCTCTCTGTACTTTCTCCATCCAACTTTGTGTCTGTATTTTACACTCACACACACACACACACACACACACACACACACACACACACACACACACACACACACACACACACACACACACACACACGCACACGCAAACACACACACACACACACACTCCCTGAGAAAAAAAAAATCTCTTCTATCCATCAATCTCTCAGGGCAACAGTTGACATCAGAGGTTATAAGAACAAAAAAAAACACCTTAAACCTAAAATGTAGCTAAACAAAAATAGGTTAAATCTCTGTCTTTTGCATGCACATATGCACATTTTTACGTGTAATCATGGCAGTGTGTGTTTGTGTGTGTTTATGTGTGTGTTTATATATATATGTATATATATATATATATATATATATATATATATATATATATATATATATATATATATATATACACATATATACATATATACATACATATATATGCATACTCACTGTAAGGGACACATTCATACTGGATCTCCAGGTACTTGTATGTTCCAGGACAGGGGTCTGGAAACACGTCCACCCCTGCGACCACCACACACTGAGTCCTGTTGTTACACCTGGATGGATGGATGGATGGATGGATCAGTGAAAGGGATGATGGAGTGAGAAAACAAATGAGAGTGATTAATAGACAGGAAAGGGGAAGCAAAGGACACTCCATTTGTCTACTCTCCCTCTCCCTCTCTGTGAATATTGATCAGTTCTTCTAGGAAAACACTGCTGAGTACACAGCTAATGGTGCAGCCGGGCACTCAGACTCAGCTGAGCTGGAGAGATTACTGCACATGCACATGACTTACAACACAAGCACTGGCTTTGTCTAATGTTTCGTCTGACATGAATCCAACGTGTACTGTGTGTTGTGCAGCACTGCACATGCACTGTATGTACGAAACCGTAGATGGTCTCATTGATTGGTTTAACTGCTTTCACAACACTCACACACACTTAGTAGCACAAGAATTACATGACAATATGCAACTTTGCTGTATAATTTAAGCTCTTACATAAAAACTGTATGCAGTAGATGTGTAACCCAGCATATACACACCTCTGGGCCATAATCTTTAATGCATCAGGGAGGTAACACTGTGTGTTCTCCATCTGGAAGGGGTCTGCGTCACAGATCTTGTCATCGGTGCGTCCATAGTTGGCAGTTTCCACCATCACCACGTCACTTCCCGGGCAGCGTAGCTCTATCGGGTAACCTTCGCATGCCAGCTCCCTGCGCAGCAGTCCAAACGGCATGGCAGCACGGGACATAGCTGCTCGCAAGGGACAGAGGTAGGGAAGACGTTGAAAGGGGAAAGTAGGACAAAAACAAGAAAGAAAGAAGAAATTTTCAAGAATTTGCATTTGTATAATTTCATCAGACTGCAGTGAACTGGAGAATTTAGTTGACTGAATTCATTGAGATGTTCTGTAAACAGAAAATGAATTTGGTCAGAGTCACCTTTATCTCTTCATAGGACGTATGGGAATAATAATATGATTTGTAGCAGCCTGGGTGCAGAGCTAAAGGGGTACTCCAGCAATTTAGTATTGCACCTTCTCATAAAGTCGGGGTACTAATAAGAGGCAGATTTTAAATAAGACTAAGAGTCTACAGCCATGCTAGCGGCTCTCTGAGGCTGTACTTAGGCACGAGTGGCACCCTGAGCTGAATGCTAATGTCAGCAATGTTAACAATCTCACACTGACAATGGGAACATGCTGATGCTAAACCTCAAACTTACCAAATTTTATAGCAATCTCTCCTGTGGTTGTTGAGACATTTCACTGACAACCACAAATGTAAAATTCATGACAGTCCATGCAATAGTTGTTGAGATATTTCAGTCAGGACCAAATTGGTGACTAGCCATCTGGCCATCCCTAGAGCCACTCCACTGGTGTGGCTACAAAACTGGTCCACAGGGGCCGAGATATCCTGACTTCCCTTGTACATGGCTGTTATAAATCTGGGATCTCAAAGCCTGGGCTGAGCTAACGCTGATGACATTGTCAGGGTTATTTTTTCAGACTTTGAAAAGCTCCCTCAAGAGCCGGGGTGACATTATAAAACCATTTTTCCCAGGCCGAGGAGTGCACCTATGATGAGGATACATAGCTTTTCTGTGCATAAGCGGTTGAGTTTCCCTTTATAACCTGTTATATCATGAGCTGGTCTGTTGATACACACACTAATAATTCCCCACTTATACAACAAATGTCCTGTAAACAGCCTACTCTGATTGCCCTGATCAAATCACGCCCTTGCCTATATTTGATGTAAGCACGAAATAGTTAACAAACGCAAAATGTATTCTGGCACTGTGAGCACCTCGTGTGTGATTTAATTCAATCTTTTAAAAAATGCCCAGGCCTGAAATCTCCCACTGGAAGGAATCCTAGATGCAGAGTGTGATTGATGACATAAATCGCGCCGCACCTCCACTGTGACACCAACACGTGATGTGATGCCTAGGTACATCAGAATATCTTGTGTTTCCCGTCAGTGGGGAGGATAAGGCTTGTACTGCTGGCTCCGGAAGCACAGGCTGACAAGTGTAAGGCTTCATTTTCTTTCATTCGAAGGCCGGATCTCCCTCGTTCACATCTCTGTGTTTTTAAGCTCACATTAATCCGTGTAAACCGGGGTTATTGAGGAAAATCACATTACCATTACCTTAATCCAGGTGTTCACATCACCCGGGATAGGCTATCGTGTACACATGAAAAGGTTTGTGCTGTGTCAGGATTAAAACCCAGCCCAACACGCCGGTGGGATCAGTATGCTGCCGGTGCTCTCTAACTGTCTGTGGCGCTGAATGACTTGACTGCTCCTGAAACACTCCCTTTGGCAAGCTGCATACTACTAATGTTTTTCGATAGTCTTTTCGTTTATTGAGGTCAGAGCATTTTCTAAACTTTGCCAAGATGACTGTGCTTTCCTTTGGAGGCAGCGGGGCTGAGTTCCACCTCACAT
>NC_053414.1:23278016-23428016 GCF_016859285.1 Xiphias gladius | reverse complement strand
GTCATTTGATTTTCTTTAACCTGAAGAAATGAGTCTCTTATAAAGCTGCAGGAAGGTTGATTAAGCACTGATAAGTTTCCTCACATATTTCTCAGGATCCTAATCCTGCCCTCAGCAGGCGCTCTCTGAGTTAAAAACACGCTGTTTCCTAGTGCCCTATATGTCTGAGAATCTCAGACTTCAAGAGTGTGTTATTAAGTGCAAAGTCAGATATGTCAGAGCCTTCAGAAAAATATGTTTTTTCCAGCTGTAATTATGACTTGGACTAGAGCTGCTGCAATCAGCCGATCAGCAGAAAATTCATCTGCAGCTATTTTGATAATTAAATAATCGTCTGAGTCATTTTTTAAGAAAAAAAATTACCAAGATTTTCTGGTACCCGTTTCTCACGTGAGGATTCGGAGGATTTGATGCTTTTCTCTGTCGTACATGATAGTAAATTGAACATCTGTGGACATTTGAAGAGACATTTGAAGACGTCACTTTGGGCTGTGGAAAATTATAACAAGCATTTTTGACTATTTCCTGACATTTTATTGACAAAATGATTAATCACTTAATTGAGAATATAATCCGAAGGTTAATCTATAACGAAAATAATCCTCTTTTGCAGCCTGTTTTTCTACAGGGCTTGGACAAACAACATATTTTGCTGCTCGCTTTGGAGGTCTTGTTGGGTGAACGTCATTTAATAGTCAGAAAATCATAGTTACGGTACTAGCACCATGCAGCCCCTCCCTTTGTTTGCTGCATATCTGCTTGACAGGGTTTCTGTAGGGTTCACCAAGTTCAACCCAAGACTTTTTAAGAGCGTTTTCATACCACACAGAATGTACTTTAATACCTGTTTCATGGTCATACTGGCCAAAGCATGAAAGTATGATGGAAAGTAGGGATGATTTGCACAGAAATATTTATTATATCACATTTTTCAGTACCTCCTAGCAATATATAACAATAATTCCAAATGATATAAATAATGAAATTAACATGACCTGAACCTGTGTAAACAGCAGAAAAAGAATGAATGGTTTGACCAATGGAAAATTATGAACTCATCTTAAGTTTGTTTAAGTTTTTGCTAAAATCAACTCTTACCAGTTATGAGACGATAAACTTCCCAGCTACTGTAGCTGGCGGCAGCGACAATGTTTGCTACTGGACTGCCATTGCTGATGGAACATCTTCAAAAAAGGGTTGGACAGCCTCCCGCAGCACAATCCACTGTCACAGCAATCCCACTTTTAGCTTATAGGTGTAATACGTCTCCGACCAGCCTTCAATCAGATACACAAACGTTTTACAACTAACATACATTCATTTATGCATATGGGCATATAAGTGTTGTATTACTGTAAGACAGACTTTAAAAAACGTGATTCATCCTTTCTAAAATAGCACATTGTGTTATTGTGATTAACCCTCACAGAACTCTGCTCTTAGTTTTCACAATAAAACAGCAGGGAAATGCTGCAATAAAAGTCAAAAAGGTGTTATAGTTCCTGGAAACTGTAAATTTTAATATGTGAAATGACGGGGAACCAAATGTCTTGGGTTTGGCTAATTATTCTTAATGGATTCTAATGTTTAACATGTGACACACATCTACGGTTGCAGTAATGTGTGAATGGTATGATGCCGCCTGAATGCATGCTGTGATGGAAAGTTGGAGAACCTAGCACGAAAAATGGTGTGTATCTGAGCTTTCCCTAGTCCTACAGCATTTAAAAAGACCGCATCATGATACATCTGAAGTATAACATGAGAAATCTTTACCTTTTTTACTCATTTAGAGAAGTTGCAGCCTTGTGCATTAGATGTAATCTTGAGCTTTTACTCACTGCACAGTAATATGGCTTTGATTAAAATTTATTTTTTCCATCAGATAAAGCTCAGCCAGACATGAGCAGTTGTGTGCAAAAAACAGATTTTGAGCAAACACTGAGATGACATGCAGTCTGCTGTCTGTTGTACTCTATGTCCCTTGAAGCCCTTTTGTACTAAATAAGATTCTTGTGTCAGCATAACCTGTTACTATGATATAGGCTGTTTCATCGTGTCACCCAGACAAACTCCTGGGCAAAGAACAGGATTGTGATCCCGAGGCGTGAATAAAACCGCTTCTGCTTCTTCTTCTTTAATCCTTGACTGAGGTGTGACAGAGCAGGGCCGCGTGTATCCGGTAGCTTTTGTTTGCAGGAAGGCAGGACAGGCTATGGCTGGACAGTAGGTTCGGACAGTATGACGGCTTATCCTCTGAGATGATAGAAGTGTTGTCTCCCTTCAGAAATTTTGCCATAACGTGCACAAGAAGGAAGGTGTAGAGGTACCTTATTTTGTCAGCTGTTTAATTCATTGGGTTAAGCGAACATCTTAACAGATTAGTTTTCAGAAAATTTACTATATATATCTATCAAGGTTTTTAAAAAATTACATACCATGATAGAAAATTGTATCCATATTGCCCACACTGACTGGATATTATGAGCATAATCAAATACAATATATTTGAAAAAATAGCTATCTATATTTAGCAATGCAAAAGAGATTATTTGATTATTTGTGTTTTTAGAGGCAATTTTTGAGAGAGAAAAACAGTGATAATATGGATGTGACAACCAAACAGGCAAACATCACTGCTGATCTGTCTCCACCACAACAGGCAATCATATCACTGAACTGTAAAGCTGCAATCACTCCCAGTCCCACACAACTATAAGATACACAGCAATATACCAGCAGTTACGTGACTGACAATTGACTTAGCAACTATTTTGATATTAGTCCATTTTCAAGCAAAGATTCAACATGTCACAGTCTGTGGAGTCTTAATTTGTTGCATGTTGTTGTTATTATTGTTATTATTATTATTAATAATAATGATAATATTGGTCATATATGATCAAGGTTTCTGATTGTAGGTCAAACAAAACAAGGAATATCACATCACCTCAAGCTTTGAGAAACTGTGATCGGCATTTTCCCCAATTTCTTTCTTGTCAAAGAAAAAAGAATTGAGCCGTTAAATGTCAAAATGATTGGCAGATGGATCGATAATGAAATTAATCATTAGCTACAGCCCAAAAAAAATTGTAATATGTAACATCCAGTCACGACATTGATACTGCACTGATATATCGGCCTCCAGCTCTGAACAGGCCTGCATAAACGCTCCCAGCACAAGCAAGCTGACTGACTCAGTGTGTTTGACTGATGCAAAGAGACATGATAGGAACCTATACGAAGTGGTCCAAATAGAGAAAAAGACAAATAAGGTGCATTTTACAAGGCAAATGAGAGAAAATCCATCCAACCTGTGTCGTGCATGCGTGCATGTGTGTATGTCTGAGGGGTTTAAGCAAATCGATTTCCCTTTTTTCTCCTCATTGATCGACATAAGCCATCCCTCCATGGAAACAAACCGTGTTTGTTGTGTCCTTCCATCTAACATGCACACTGCAGCCTCACATACAACTAGGCGAGTCACCTGTGTTCGCAGTCATTTCTACCCATGAATCCATTCAAATCAATCGTCATTTTCGTCCCTCATACACAAAATCGTAATCACACAAATCGAATAACGCACCACAAACAATACCTTCACACTCAAGGTTACTAATGTAGGAGAAATTCAGCCTGACAGAAGAGTAGGAGTCCTGTCAGCCAGCGAGCTGTTTCTTTCTACTCTCATCCTCCCCACAGCCTTTCTCCTCTTTCATTTCGTCTCCTTTCTCCTTGGCATCTCTTTCTCGGTCTCTCCCCTTTGCGGTCATTCCTGCCTCCCTCCCTGGCCTCCTCCGCTGACCCAGTCCTCTCTTCCCCTCCCTGAAATATTGATAATGGACTTTCACTGGGTCTGCGTTGTCTTCCTCTCTCCGTCTCTTTTCTCCTCATGTTCCCATCTGGGGTCAGTCGCCAAAGCAAACCTGCAAACATTCGAGCCAAACCCCGCATCACACAGCCCGTAGTGTGCATATTTACACCACTTTTAACTGCAGCACACCACAGGCACTGCAATGGAGGTGTGCGAAAATGGACATAATTGGGCCTACCGGTGACAGACACCTCTGGTGGGCAAAGCGTGGGACACCCTGAGTCATAATGCCACTTGCTCCCTGCACACCTCAGAGGCCCAGAGGAGGCTAATCACGTGCCCATGAATATTTCACAGCACCCATGCCTCACACTCCTACACTACTGACCCAGCTTTAATGGCAGCCGGCGGTATGAGGCCCAGCACAACGGCACATCAGACCCCTGTCCCTCAGCGATCAAACGGCCCTTGGCAGCAGCAGCGGCGGCAGAGGAGCGGAGGAGCAGAGGGGCAGGACACCTCCGCTGTCCTCTCAGGCATTGATCATGGATGTGCCCGTGTGCGTGTGGACAGGGGGAGGGAGAGAGAGAGAGAGAGAGAGAGAGAGAGAGAGGGAGGGAGGGAGAGGGGCGGGGTGCATCCTCATAGCCTATATCCATATCTTACCGTCAATCCTCCGATTCCTCCTCCTCCTCCTCCTCCTCCTCGCTCACTGCGTCTCCCGCATTCCGTCTCTCCGCGCCCTCACCCACTGTACTCTCCTCCCTTTCCCCCGCTCCGCTTTGCCCGACACATGAAAAAGAAAAACGAAATGTTCAGTGGGGGAATGGCAGCGGGCGACACTTGCTGGGCTACACGGCAGGCATTAGCTCGAGAAGTCCGACAACAACTGGGCGTCCTCCCCCCGGTGATCGGTGTGCCGCGCAGGGCTCTGCTCTGCTGGACCTCACACCCTCCCTCCGTCCTGTCGCGGCGCGTTGTCTTCCCCGCTGTGCTGTGTGACTGTGCGTCACGTTGGTATCATAATTCCCACGGGTTTCATGCCCGGAGACGATGCGGGCTATGGGCCTTATAGCTCCGGTGGATGAAGGGAGGGAAAAATTACACGATCACATACGAAAACAATAATTAGTCGCAAAGGAACGCGCGGACCGCGGCTGCTCCGCTTCCCCGCGTCGATTTCTACAGCTCGTCGAGCCCGGTTGTCATGGTTGATCCTGTGCTTCCGATGTGGTTCAGTTACATCCTTGCCATTTAATGGAAAATAACGTCGACGTGATAACAGCCGCTGTGCATATCCTTGAAGAATCGTGATGAGGCGCAGCAGCACATCAGGACGGACATGGGAAGATATCGGGCTTTTTAAAAAGGCAGGAATCGCGTGATAAAATGATGCTGAGGTTCAAAAAAAAAAAATCAAAAAAACAAAACAAAAAGACAACAGCTGGACAACCAGGAGAGATAAGGTTTCCCGCTCCTGGCCTCGCCTTGCATCCGTCCTTCTCTCTTCTTCCTCTTCTCCTGGCGCTCTGTCTCTGTATCTCTCTCTCTCTCTCTCTCTCTCCATCCACTGGTCCGCTTGTTGCGCGTTCTGCAATCGAGAGCGCGCAACGAGTGTGTGCCTTTGTGTGTGCACGCGTGTGTGTTCGTGTGTGCGTTTGTCTACGTGTGCAGGGAGAGGGAGAGAGAGAGAGAGGGGGGGTCTTCGACGATATTATCAAGGTTTGTCTTAGTGAGCAACAATAAGCTGCTGTGTAGGCAAAAGGGAAGGGTGGGGAATAAACAGCAGCTCTCGTTTAATTAGGCCTCTGTGTCTTTTTACAGGTTTGACCTGCTCGGATTTAGGTTTAACATTTACATTTCTCCCACGAGAGCCCGAGAAAGGGGAGTTATTGTGTTTGCCATGTAGCCTGTGCAGCATAGTGCACGTCCAGAAAGCACGGGCATTTGCAATATTTCCATTACCCTTAGGAAGAGCTTTGTTTAGAGCAGCTCTGACAGGAAATGTGGCCTATTTGTCCGTCTGTCTGTAACGCTGGGTGCTTTGCCATAAATCATCATGTCACTGTCATTTATAAAGCACATCAAACATCAAACCTACCAATCAACCGGTCACACCTTGTTGATGACACCTGACGACACACGGGCTTTATCATCTGTCTGCAGATGCATTGTCATTTGCTCCCGCCATTACTGCCATTACTCCAAGAAGGCAAAGAAGCACAAGATTGCTTTGCGTATTTGCATTAGTGGCAGCATATGCTTGAGGCTCAGGTCACTCGGAGGAGACGAGAAGGAAGAAAACCTTCCGTCTTCCATCGGTCTGGTGAGAGATCAGGAACTGTTGCAGATGCAGATCCTGACTGATCACATAAAAGCATCATCTGTACAGTTTATGTGTGCGAGGAAGTGTGAAAAGGCTAAACACAGTCTTCAGCATGAAAGAAGATGAGTCCCAGTCAAAGGAAATCACTCATTATGTAGAAAAGCCAGTTTCTCCATCATTTCACTTGACTCCCTTTGAATAGCTCTGATTGCTTCTTGTGCAGTCTATAGAGTACAGCTAGACTTAATAAACACTCAAAGCACAACACTCGCTAACAAAATTAGTTTAATGGTGCTGAATAATTCATTGATTTAAGATTATGCATGGCATGTTTTGATTGGAAGCTGCAAATTATCATGTAAAAAAACCCCCCCCAAAAAAAACCCAGTGCATTACAGAGCTGTGTCGTTGAAAATTGAGAAATGGTTGTAATAATCTCCTGGGTGTAATGAAACAAGACATAAGGGTAAGCGTTGGCTCAGACCTAACCTTGGATTGACCGTGTACTTGGCAGCATTCAAAGATGTTAAAGACAGCCAATTCCAAGCCGAGGTCAGCACTGGTTAGCAGCATTCATTGTTCCTTCAGCAGGGTTTTACATGACCTTTTATTGGTTGTTGACATATGCACACCCACTCATCCTGGAGCTGTGTTTGCAGTAAGAGCACAGTCATTGCCTTGCACTGATATAGAAGAGCAAAGGCAGTTTGACATTTCTACTTCATGAATAGGATGAGAACTGTCTCCATTTTCTGGTTTTGTTTGGCTTAACAAGACAGTGTTACATTGGCAGCACAAGTAGACAAAGCCGAAGACGAAGCTTTTAATTACTCAACATGGCAACTTTCTGGGGGAATCCACAGTCTTGTCCTCTTGTTCTTGGTCTCCATCACCATGACCCTCCTCCTCCTCCTTGTTCTTGTCCCTCCGCTCCTCCATCCAGCTCCGCATCTCCACCTTCGCCCCACCCTCTGCGCTTTTTCCTCTTTTTTTTCTTCTTCTCATCTTCCACCTTGTACTTGAGTCTTCTCACGGGGTCACTGAAGCTACGCATGGACTTCTCCTCAAAGTCCTCGTTGATCATGAAGTTCCTGTCGATGAGCTCTGCCGCTTCCTGCCAGCCGCGGTAGCAGTCCGGGCCGAGGCGGAGTATCTCCTCCACGGCATTGGGGATTAGGACGGAGCAGTCAGGACGCAGCACCACCACTGTGGGCAGCTCCTCCACATTAAACATGGCCTCCAGCTCCCTGTGGACACACACACACACACACACACACACTGGCACACACGTTGGCATACAGCTAATGGATTTTTTACAGCTAGGTATATTTACATTACAATCATCCACCAGCAGGCTGTGCACACAACTAACTGGCCTGTCTCACACACCTCCTGTAGGGGTCCTCATAGGCCAGGAACAGACACTTCTTAGGCAGCTCTTTTAGAAAGCTTTCTTGCTGCTCCTCTGACTCGTCCACACTGATGGATGGAAGAAAAATCACTTTGCCGTGAGATATGGATGGACAGGTTTGGTGCATTTTCCATTTCAAACTCCAAAAAAGCCTATCCAAAAGCCAATTTGTTTATGTTTGTACTGCTCTTATGAGGACATTTGGTTTTGACAACGATGGGAATACATGAGAGGGGATGACTGAGAAGGAAAGATATGATGAAAGACATCCCATCTGAGATTATTTTGCCAGTCCTTATCATTTGAGACTACTTCAGGTTTAAGATTAAGGTTACACACACGCCTAGAGTATAAATGCATGACAACACGGGCACACATAACTGTACACGTACACACACAAGGGGTTTAAATTTAAGTTTAGCTTTGGGGTAATAGGTATGTTAAGCATGAAGTTGACAAGATTAAAAATAGGTTTCAGGGTTTGGGAATAAATGTGTAAGTATAGTACAGTAATATACCCCTTGAATGTGTGTCTGTGTGCGTTGTACCTAATGTACAGGAGAACCAGCTGAGCAGAGCGATCCACATAGAATTCATCGGTCAACCGTTTGAAGAAGTTGGTGAGAGTGGGAGCAAACTGCTGGCAGCTTTCACATGCAGCAGATGCAAAGAAGAGCATCAGGATGCGATTCTGCAGGCGCATGAGAATCTCACGCTCTGTGTCCAGCTCATCCTGGTCCTTGTTGTTCTTCACCAGGACCCGATCAATGAACAGGTCCACCATGGTGAACGGTCACAATGATGAGGACTGAGGCTTAGGAGGCTATAGGGAGAGGCAAAACAAAACAATCTCTTTACACTGGTTTAACAGGGTATCAATAAAAAATGCACAACACTGCATATAGTGAAAGAACATACAGAGAAATAGATAGTTGAGAGTGCCCAACGTGAAGAAAGCGCAGAATAACTAACAATGATATTGAGAAAGTCTTGACATTAGCAGAGATTTATTTTGCGTACTGTATGGTTTCATGATGCCCCATATATTAGACTACATGTTTCCACTCAGTCACACACCAATCTAGTAATCACATATAATCTTGCTTGCTGTTCATTCGGATAATCCTCACAGTTGCTTACCTCTAACAAACATTTTTTTCCCCTTGAGGCAGCAAATCCAAAAAGAGAACAGCCTTCAAAATCTAGTTTTTTTGTTCTTTTCAACGCTCCCTGGGTAGTACTTGAATCAGTTCCCAGCCTGTCAGTTTGTATTTCAGTCACTCATTGAGTGCGTCTCCTTCACCTTAATGCCAGTAGCTGTTCACTCCCTCTTCCTTTGTGTCCCTGCAGTCCACCTCCCTTCCTCTGTGTGGGAGGGAGGGATTGAAAGACAAGGTGACAGTCATTTGTGTGTGTATGAAGGCAGTGACTGAGCGAGCATGCACTGTATGTGTGAATGGAAGCCATAGGAATTACTGAATAAGAGACGTGCTTAAGAAAAGAATAAGACCTTAATGAAGTGCGCCAAAGTGAGACCTTTATTATTCAGTAAGTAATCGAGGTGCAGAACTGCAGGGAATATCTGGTTAGAGATAGTTTGATTCCCTCTGCAGGGAACAGCACAGGCGGGCCATAAAGCCACCTCAGTGACATACAGACACACTTTGTTTTAGTGGGATAGATAATTTATTGGGTTTTTTTGTTTTTTTTTAGAACTTATACTTAACTATTTAGTAACAAAATAGAAATCTCAGGAGATATGGCAGGATTAACATAGAGTTGCAAAATAATGCTAAAAATAAATAACATATACACGGTGCTTGACAAAATACTAATTTGACACCAACAGGCGCCAGCGCCTAAATTTAGTTTAAAGCTGCAATGACTTTTGTTTTTTTCCCACTTGAGGGCATAAAAATGCAAAAAGAAAGTTTTTTGTTGTTGTTGCTGTTTATGAATTACCTGGCCAGAAAAACCGAAACAATGACCTAAAAGAACCTAAAAAAAAAGTCTGTAGAGTTGCACAGCTGGGTTTTTCACTTTATGTGATCCCTTACTCTCTACAAGTAGTTATTTGATCCACTGTTAATACACAGATATTTATTTGTGGAGCTTTAAATTGGGATTCTGGGGCTCAGTGCTTCATATCAACAGAAACATGTATATGCACATGTTGTGTTTCTGTGTTTGAAAACGGTGACCTTTGCTCTTATGACTGAAAACTTTTTATTCTTAGTTAACTTTAGTCATTAGTTGGCCAAGTGATTAGACTAGACTGGATCATATTTTAGACATAATAATAGTTAGAATAAAGATAATAAGAATAATACCGTATGTAGCAGTACAAACAGAAATAGAAGTATATTTCTTAAAATAGAGCAACTCAATCTTATTTAATTCCTTTCAACATTTTATGTGATCTGTGCAGGGAGGCACAGTTACGTTATGCTTCTACATGCCATTACACTTTACCTCCTGGCAACACGACAGAAGAGCTCTTTTCAGTGTGTGTGTGTATATGTTGTTTTTTTTTTTACATTCTGATGTACATGCCATTAAAGACAGAGAAAATATTTCTTAAAGAGCCTGTGAATAAGCTGCAGTATTGGTAGCTAAGAATTAAGTATTTAAGAGGCTGGACTTGAAGATGTGCTGTAAGACAGTTACTATAGAAGATCAACACAAAAGGCTTTGCCTTTATACTGTATATATGTTTTTTCGTTCAATCGTTGTCTCTTTATCTTCTCCTCCATGTTCCTTTATCTCCCTCCTTTCTCTTTGTATCCCATGCTCTGTCTTTCTCTTCCTCCTCTTGATTTCCATCTTTGCCCTTCACCCATAACTTCCACCATCTCTTTTTCCTCTTGTCGTCCTCTGTCTTGTACTTGACTCTCCTCACAGGGTCGGTGGCACTACGCATATTTAGGTTGTCAAACTCCTCATTGAGCATGAAGCTCCTCTCAATGAGCTCCGCCGATTCCTGCCAGTTATGGAAACAGTCAGAACCAAAACGATGGATGTCCTGCACAGCATTTGGAGAGAGAATGGAGCTGTCAGGACGAAGGACCACTACTGTTGGAACATCCTTCACCTTAAACATGGCCTGCAGTTCCCTGAGAAACAGAAAAACACACACAGTCATGAAATGTCATAATTTGACTTGACTAGGCAGCTGACTTGCTCTAAAGACTAATGTAGCTTTAAAAACAAAGTCAACCCTTCTTCTCCCTCCATCCACCTACTTCTTGTATGGGTCCTCAAAGGCCAAAAACAGAACCTTTTTGTGCAGCTCTTTGAGGAATCTCTCCTGCTGCTCCTCTGACTGGTCCAAGCTGCAGTGGAGAGATGGAAATGGAAATCTTATGAATCATAAATCGGTGTGAATGTGAGTTTATACAATGACATCACTGCACCAAAGACATAAAGAGAAGGAAGGATAGGGACCTGATGTAGATGAGCGCGAGCAGTTTGGGGTATTCGATGTACGCTGGATCTTTCAGTCTCTTAAAAAAGTCATTCAGAACTGGCACAAACTCCTGGCACTTTTCACACTCGGCAGTTGCAAAGAACAGCATCAGGATGCGGTTTTCAAGGATCCCGACGATTTCGCGCTCCGTGTTGAGTTCATCCTGGTCCCAGTTGTTCTCTACCAGAACTCGGTTAAGGAACAGGTCCACCATGATGAAAGAAAAGCAGTGGGAAAGGGTGAAAGCCCTCTGTGGAGCGAAGGGGTGTTAAATATGTAAATGCACTTGGCAGATTCATTTGTGCTCATGTAAATAGGTTTTTATCGCTTTTAAATCTTCAAAAAAAACACAAGAATCATGTTTCCAATTCAACATGATGGGTGGCCGACGCTCTGTTTTTTATACCAGTAGGTTCAGGCCCAACATACTGCTAAGCTGAAGACTCTCAGTTCTTTCTCCTGTCACTTGTATTTCCTCTATTCCCCTATTTCCTCCTGATGAAGCACTTTTGTTTACATAAAATCACATGATTTTCAGTGCACTAGAGGAAGCTATTCAGACAGTAGGTATTCAGAACCATAATTGTTTCCATAAACTTGAGATGAATTACATCGCCATTACATGGTAGCTAGTGATTTATATACATGAATATATGAAGGTACAGTATCTCTGCCGCCTCTATGTACAAACACAGATCAGTGCAAAATAGTGAGTCTAGAATTTGGTGACTTATATCACAATTTGCTTTTGACCATCTTCTTTAAATGGAGGGAAACCATCAAGTCCACAGCAGATGCAGTCATATAATCCTAAGCATGATATAAAATGGTTTGGCAGATGTGTCCAGTTATTATGGAGACAATATTTGTAACAAGACAGACTATGTGGACTATGATTGTCTGATATGTTTTCATTCTTTTTAAAGGAGGAGATTTTAAGACTTATGAAGAAAGACAAACACTCAAAAACTTTACAACAAAAGGCCCACATTTGTAACCATCTCTATATTTAACAGTATAACAGCATTGTGGGTTGATTTTCTCTTGAACCGGTGCAGCTCAGCCTACTGAAGGACAGCCAGTCTATAGGATACGACAGTTTTTGTAGACAGATGTAATCGTAATCTAACCACACCACTGGAGCACAGACAGAGCCAGCGGACCAGCAAGAATAAGGCTTTTATGAGATGGCGTTTTCCAAGAGCATTATGGTCCAGAACAAAAAACTACATTTGAAATAAATTTCACATTTAGAAATAAAGTTCAGCCCTAACAGCTCAGAAATGTACTTTATCTGTCTCGCCCAGCCTGTATTTCACTGTCACAGCAGTCGCTGCAGGCTGAGAATTGACAGCGATAACCTCACAAATTACATTTGGCTCTCTGGCTCTGAGCTGTGCAAGATCTATTTGAGACTGCAACTTTGGGTCTGAAACTTCCAAGGCTCATGCAGGAGAAATATGTTTGAAATTGAGCAGCTTTGGACCTTACCTGGAAAAAGGGGGATTTATTGTTAGACTCAGAAAGGTCAGAGCTTAAATTCTACATTTGGAAAAGTTATTTCACAACCATCCGGTCCACTTTTTGAATCTGATCGATCACACCTGATATAATCTAGCAATACTGCGTTGTTTTGTTAGTAGTTAATTTAATAGACCATCAATCTGTGTATGTGCTGTGGCAGATGAATATACCTCAAGTAATTTACCTCACCTTGAAACTCCTCAACTTCCACAAGAAAAGAAATATATCCAGAGATTCTTCTACCTTTCAAGCCATTCTCTCTTTGATTTGTTTTCTTTCTTCCCTATTATTTTAGTGAAACCTTTCACTGCCTCTCCACCCCTCTCTCTGTAATTTCTTCACCCTGCACACTGTGGTCTACCAAGGGAGATTACAGATAGCTGTAGGTGTGGCACTGCTGTAACTCAGGGGCAGAGGTTGCTCCTGTGTGTGTGTGTGTGTGTGTGTGTGTGTGTGTGTGTGTGTGTGTGTGATTTTGTGTACTGTAGGCCTTAAAACTCCAGCTCAACAGCAGCAAGCTTATTACTTAAAGACAAGAAGGGAGGGAGTAAAGGAAGGATGAAGGAAGAGGACAAATTGGATTGCAAAGGGAGGACAGACATGTAGGTCAAATGGTGGAAAGAGAGACAGACAAAATAGAAAAAAGAAATGAAAGAAAAAAGAGAGACATATTCTATGGGAGCATCGAGTGAGCGCTCCTAACTGGTTCAACCTTCTCTTTACTAATGCTGCTAGTTGGAGTCTCACTAATTACTCATGTCACTCTATTACCCCTCAGAGCATAATAATGATTCTTTTGCATCCTGTTATCAAGGTGATTTGACAGCCAGGATGCGGAGCGTCAAGGAAATGAACTGAGAAAAGTCGATCGTTTGAGTCAAGCCTGGTTCTAGTAAACCCCAGAAGGTCCTACTGTAGAGAAGAGGCTATTGATCTGCAGAGGTGCTCGGAGAAAAATACCTGAGTTAATCTCGGAGTTGGGTGAGGTAAATATAGAGGTGAGGAGAGAGAGCAATCTAATAGGATTAGTCTGAGTCACACAGACTTGCACCACTGCACGTGGATGCACATACAGACACACAGGGCCACCTTTAACGCAATGAACGTACTGTGGACACGTGAGCACACACAACACATCCAAAAGCTTTGAGCCATGCAAGCTGCATGGCGTCATGGGTGGCAAAGTCCGTCTCTTAATTAAGACCGAAATGGTCCTACAGTTATCGGATGTTTGCGAAAGACATTCATGTTGCCCTCAGGATGAACAGTAAAAACTCTCCATTCAGCGCTATCATTAGATCAAAACTGTGCTTTATTGTCAAATGCTTTCAAATGCATAACATTCCTATGACCCTCTATTGTACTTTGTGTTTAGACCTAATTTGCAAATGTTAGCATGCTACCTCGTTAAACTAAGATGATGAAGATGGTAAATATTACCAGCTGCACACTAGACAGTTCAGCATGCTGGCATTAGCATCTAGTTTAAATGACAGCTGTGCCTAAATACAGCCTATTCTCCTGTCAGTCTTCAAGGATGTGTAACCATAGGCTGTATATTAAAAAAAAAAAGTGTCAAACGTGGTCAAAATTTTTGGATCGACTGTGTAAACACAGTGAAGGAGGAGGGGTACGGTGGCCAAACCGACCATTATGCACTGGCAAGGAAGGCAAACACCAGCAGGCACGAATTAAAAGAATTGTCTCAACTGGGTTGTGGGAGGTTCACATTTATACTGAAATTAAACTGCTGTGTGCCAGAAAAGGAGGCCGTGCAGAGTGTATTTTGATGTTTTAGCCACTGGAGCTCTGGCTAGAAATCAACCTACAACTGTTAAAGTGTCGGTGCTACCACGTACTTTTAACCGAGCTTTGGAGACTGCTGCTTGAGTGTATCCCCTCTTGGCCAGAGGTAAGGTCTGTAAAACAAAACAAACAAAACAAAAAGAAACACACACACACACAAAACCAAAACAAGCTGTTCATTATAAAAAATTTTTATTTGTTCTTTGGTAAAAAATGACACACTTTGTACACACAGAGGAGAGACAAGACCTGAAATGCTACTCAAAATCTATAGTCTGTTTTTCTGATCTTCACCAATAAAAATGCAACAAAAGCTGCAAGTCTGGGTTAAAACTGCAATATGTAGTGAGAGGGAAAAAAAAACTGAAACACTAAACCAAACTGCTGTTGTAAAAGTGTGAAGGTAAAATAGAGGGAAACACTGATATATTCAGGAGTTAAACAATGAGTAAGGTTAAGTAATAACCTCAAAAAATGTATAATTAATAACACACTAGCTACTTGGAGCTAAACTAACTCCCTAAACTGCAGGGAGTTAGGAGTCACTAGAAGAAGAAGAGAAGAAGACAGAAGTGGTTTCCAACCTGGGGTTGGCACCCCTACCAAGTCTCACAAGATAAATGTGAGGGTTCATAAGATGATTTTTTAGTCAAAAAGAGATGTAATGTCATGTTTTATATTTTAGAAGTTCTCATTTTAAACCCAAAACATACTGCAGCTTTAATATGTGAAACTTTGGTCACGTGAAATTATGCTGGACAGTTAAAATGCTACCAGCAGTCATTAAGAGACATGTTAGAGGAATACTGCATATCTGAAACAGTTTTATTTAGCAATAGCTCTCAATGGGGAATTCATTTAGAATAATGTATGGGACGAGTCAGGGCAAAATGATAATAAAAATAATGGGACTGTTAATGGACCAGGCGGTGGTCAAGGGATGTGCGTTGGATGCAATAAATAAAACAAAAGCTGCTTGCTGACTCTTCAAGAGTTAACACTGCGTCTAACCTCCTCTCCTCAGAGAAAGATCAAATAGTGGAGAGAGACCTGTACAAGGAAAAGCATTTGTCCCTCGTCAGCCTTGTGTCCATCTACTCTGCCTTTCCTCCCTCTTCTGCTTTCTGTTCTATTCCTTCCCTCTTACCCATTTCCCCCACGATCACAGCTTTGTTCTATCTCCCTGATCCTTATCTCTGTATACCTTTCTCTCACTCCCCCTCACGTCCTCTCTTCTTCATCACAACTCGTCCCGTGCGCTCCAGTTCTCCAGTTCAGACTGCAGTACATCAGAATTCTGGGCCTCGAAGCTCAGCTCCTCCTGCTCCTGAGTTTTCCTCGACTTGGCTCGGTCCCAGTCGGTTTTGACCGTCTCGTTGTCCCAGACCACCGACGTTTCCGTGTCGCTGATGTAGCCGAGGTCTCCGGTGTAATGGGTTGGATAGACCAGAAGAGGCTCGGCAGAAAACGCAAGCAGGTCGCGACGCTCGAAGTGGTCCATGTACTCTGAACTGATGAGTGAGAAATTTGGAGACGTGATTATACTAACAAGAGTGCTACAGGACAGAGTCAAAAAGAAGAGACAGGTAAGAGGAACAGAGAGAAGAAAGAAAATGAGGAGAGCGGAGGGGTTAAACTCACACTGGATGTTTGTCGTACATGACAGGGAGGAACTCGTCGACAGGCAGCATCTTGCGCAGAGGTTCGGCTCTGAGGAGCTTCTGAGCTCCTTGTAACGACAACATGTAGCCTAGTGTCCAGTATGAGTAGTCAGCCTCCACCAGATTGTGTATGTTGGGTACCGACTTCTCAGGATGGTCCACCTGCATGCGCTTCCGTCCGATGTAACTGTACGAGAATGTTAGGGCAAGGGAAATGAGAGATAATATATATCACAAGTGCTGTGTGTCAAACGCAATTTAGAATGACAGCATTTTGGACCAAAATCCTTGCAACAAAATGTTGGCAATCAGTAGATACTCTCATATAAAAAGGTAAAATTGTGTAGTTCTCTCGCTCAACAATGGGCAACCTGGAGAGTCCCAAATGGAGAAAGCTACTGTATTAGTTGCGTTGGACGATATAATTTAATTCAATTTAATTTAATTTTTTTCACCAGTATGCAGAAATTAATATCGAACATGCACTCTGACCATGCATTTAGGCAACAATAGAAATGTTATTCCCTATATATGATGATGAGTCATCACCCTGTCCTTCAGCCAATCAGTAACAAATGTGTCATTTTTGTTTTGACCAGAAATACTATTGCGAATTGAGAGGAGCAGCAGATTGGTAGTAATTTTTCTCAGTGTAAATTCCCATTTAAAAGTTTGGTTTTAATGATATCCTCGAAATTCATTAACATAGAAACACTGGAGTCCCCTGGATAATGTAACAGTACTGTGAGTTTAGCTTATGGCCATCAGTTTTGATTATTTCAACTGTGATTCTGAGAAATCATGTTTTTTTTTTAAGTCAGTTTGGTATGGTTAATGGCTCTGAATAATACAATACCCATGAGCCTCTGCCACTGAAGATGTCAGTCAAAGAAGCAAATCAGAGTTGTACCAAATTAAAAACATTTTTTTTTACAATTGTTAACGAAACATTGCACCATAGTTACTAAATTCATCAAAAACTGACTTCAAGTCCAAAAGTGAATCGATTCAAACCTCTGAATGTGTTACCATGTTTCTACAAAGCATCATTCTTAGCCTCAGATTGCTGTCAGTGGTGCATGTGGCATAATTTTAGGCTTGGTGATTAGATGTTTCTTTTCAAAACCCTCCTTGGGAGTTATAGTGGACTTTGCTACTTCCATTTAATGTACACAGGCTTGTTTGGGGCTTGTACCTTAGACTTTTATTGAATAACTTTCCAATCCTGACGATTCAGTACAAAAGAGAAGGAAGGGGTTTCTTTGGAAGGGCTCAAATTGTCAGTCATCTAACTGTCTACGCAGAAAATCTAAATCAACAGGACTTTTACTTTGAGAAATAAATCATCCCACATTGCTCTTGTATGACAGCGGCCCTTTGCATGTCTCACTGTCAAAGTGTCTTCAGCATCTGAGCACCGGTGTCTGAGATATCATGTGTGACAGAAGGACGGACTGACTGTACGAGGGTGATAATCCTCCTCTGTTTACTACATTGTGTTTTCCCTCCGTTCACTAAAGCATGACTCACATGAGATCCCAGTCCAGCTTGTGTGTCGTCACCTCCTGCAGCAGCGTCTGGAGACGACGTCTGAAAAACACCTCGAAGCGGAGGTCGTCCTCGATGACCAGGGAGGTCTGCAGACCACGGTCCGCTATCTAAACACACACATATGGATTTATAGCATTACAGTGCTGCTGAGCAGCTGCTAAGCCTCATTATAACATCTAAAGTGTGATCAAGCATTAGCATGAGGGAAAAGGTTCTTAAATCCTCTACTGATGTCAAAAACATTCCGATTCTTTTGATCAGATTAAGTACAAATACAGAATTAATGGCAACAGCACTTTATTTTTTTTGTTTCTCTTGTGTTCATTAGTGACATCTTTCCTGAAAAATAGTGCAGCTAAACTATAAAGAAAACAATCAGGAAGAGTACCACAGCAAGTTGCTCAATGTATTTCACAATAGACTAGTACGTTTATTGAAGCTGCCTTTCCTCACACAAAACGGAGTGACTGTGTTTTTCAGTAATAAACGTTATCTACCCTGTACAGGTAGAACCGGAGGCCTGAGGTCTGTCTGAGCATCTCACCTCCTTCCAGATGTTGTAATGAGAGAGGAAACAACCCAGTTCACCCTTGGTGAGAGGACGACCATGATATGGATCTTTGTACCCCGGCAGCATCTTAATCCCCATCGTCTCTATCTCAGATATGTTCAGAGCTCTGAGAGAAAGAGAAGGGATGAAGAAAGATTAGAGAAGGAAAGAATAAATTACGTGGATGTGATGTGTGTGTGTGTGTGTGTGTGTGTGTGTGTGTGTGTGTGTGTGTGTGTGTGTGTGTGTGTGTGAAAACGGGCAGCAAAAGGCTGAATACAAATTTACAGTACAAATATAACAAAAGCCATGCAGGTGTTGAGAGGACATAATCAAATATGTAAAACAGGACACACCCTAATGACAGGGTAGGCTAGATAAAAATTAGAATTATATTTTCCCCAGAAGAACTACAATTATGTGTTCAGGGAATCTTTAAATGACAGCGTGCACCCCGCTACTTTCGACTGGTTGTTTGTCTCAGGCCTGCCTCCTTACATCGATCTACACCGCATGTTGCAGAGCCACAAATCAGGAAGACAGAGGGCAGTGGGGGAGAAAGATGAGAAACGTACTTGCCATCCACAGCAGCAACAACCTTACAACTGAGCTCCTGCTCGTACAGAGTTTTTAGCATTCGCTCCCGACGGTCAGATCTCCGCACCAGATTTATCATGAACACCTGGGTGCACACAAACGCAAAATATCACACGCATGCTCTGGTTATTGTGTGTGTGTGTGTGTGTGTGTGTGTGTGTGTGTGTGTGTGTGTGTGTGTGTGTGTCGCGCGTGTGTGTGTGTGTGTGTGTGTAAAAGGGAGAGTGTGTGTACCTCATCAAAGCCCATCTTGTTAGGCTGCTTGGGAGGAAGAGACAGGAAGCTGGAGGGCTCCAACGGGGGATTTTTCACTTTCAAAGAAAAAAGGGGGGAAGGTTACAAAGAGAATGTGTAATGTGTCGGGGTTCCCAAAATGTTGTCCAGGGAACCACAGGGAACCCGAGTTTAACCTTTGCTTTGATTTCACAAGCTAGAGTATATGCAGATAGAATATATGTATAAAGATATTATTGTTATCATCATCATCATCATCATCATAATAATGACAACAATAATAATAATTATTATTATTATTATTGCCATTATTATTATTATTATTATTATCATTATTATTTGTTTTGTAGGTTTCATCCTATGGTGTGTCCTCAACTGTAATCAATATAGTAATGCTGTACAAAGAGAACAAAGGAATATCCAGCTGTATAATGTTGTGACTGTGATGGAAATCTCTCCACTGGTCAACTCGTGATGAAAGAAGATTCAGGAGACCTTGAGCAGAGCACTTACTGTAGCTCAGTGCGCTGAGGAGAACAGACATGAGCAATACAAGTTGACTATGTGTAATACCACCAGATTCTGAAGGTCATCATCCTGGCAGGGCGTATTTAAGCCCTACTGAACTTAAACAAAACTTACTACGTGTCCAAATAAGGATATTCTACATGGGACCACAGCATCGAACCATACAAGTGTAGGGATTCTATTGGATACCACATTATAAACATTAACCTGCGTTACCAAAGTCACACTGTGTAAGGAATCTCAAGGGAGGACAGACTGTCCCTGAGCTGAAGGGCCCCTGGGTTATGACTGTTACCTTCCTAGACCAGAGTCTCGGTCAATGATATCATTAAGACCTTGGTTGCCAAGGACAACTGCCATTAGGGTCCGGGCAAGCTGGACCCCATCAGTTTCTTCACAGCTAGAGGGAGACAGTGAACTATTGTTTTGAGGGGTCTTTGCATATCAACTCACCCAGAACTCAGAACTTTTCCCAGTTCATGTCATGAATTTTCTTGGAAAAAAAAAATAATAATAATAATGGAAAAACTTCTATTAAATTCACTGGACCTTGCAAATCCTATAACTCTACTCCAACTACTTTTTTAGATATGAATTTTTAATTTGTTGCAAATTTCCTGAGGCCCATGAAAAACAGGCTCAATAGGTGTCACACAGATCAAAAACCTTGAAGTCAACATAGTACAAATATCTACCTAGCTATTTTCAAAAAAAATTATTAAATGATGAAGGAGAGATATAACACCTTAAATGTTTTATATATCTGCAATGAATATCAGCAATTTCCCATAAAAAAAGTTTAAAGAAAATTAAAATAATCCTTCTTGGGAAAATATACAGTCAAAATATCTTAAAAAGTGGATTTTTCAGCTTCAAGGCTACTTTATATTTAGCAGTTTTTTATTCAGGACCAAATAACATCTAGGTGTCTTCAAACTATATTAATACTACACAGAATCACAATTTGGTTGGAAGAAAGTGAAAGCTAGTGGAGAAATTAACTTTTGAGAATTAAAGATTCTTTGTTCAGGTAAAAAAAAATATATATATATTTCTGTAAAACATTCAGCAACATATATGTTGCAAAAGGTTTCTTGGATGTTCAGTACAAATTTCAATCTAATCCCGTAAAAAATAAGCAATTGGTGAGGTTTAGAAAACACATACAAAGAATCGCAAAAAATGATGAAATTTAGCTCTCAGGGCCTAACTTCAAAAATTCATAACTAAAAAAAGTATTTGGAGTAGAGCTATAGGATTCTGCAAGGTACCATGAATTTAGTTTTCACATGATTTGTTTCAAAGAAAATCCATGAGATGAACCGGGAGGTCCTAGGTGAGCTGGTATGGCATGACCCTTGCTTATAAGTCTATAAGTATATTCTGCCATTGCATTTGTTTTGCACTTTAATTGCACAAGCTTTTTGTGCATACTCTGTTTTCTCTCCTGCTGTACTTTATGTATCACCAGAGCAGCTTTCCATTCTTATCTCATGCCAAAAGCTTAAACAGAAAAAACAGAAAACAGAAACCAACAAACTTCCATTGTACAGAGACAAGATCGGGTGTAATCGCAGCCTAGTGTTTAAGTGCTCCATCACAAGCAAACTCAAACCCTTTTTGCTAAAACTGTAGAACACAAAGAAATCGTTCTGGTCTTTCTGAGCACTCTTTGACCTCTCGACTCACCCATGACCTCAAGCTGTGTGTGCAAGAAGCTCTCCGCCTCATCCTGCAAGGTAGCATGGGAGCGCACTGGCACTGGGAAATACCCATATGTTTCTTTGTTGCACACATACATCTGCACATCTGAAAAAGCAAAAAGAAACGCAAAAAAGGCTTACACCTACATATGGAGCACGTCCAGAAAGATGTTTAATAAGCCCTCCGCATAACCAGTCTGTCCATCCGGCATTCGTCTCACCTGCCATGCGAGCTGAGTAGGCAAAGACGATGACGTCATCCAGGGCCCAGCTGTACTCTGGGTGGGGTGGATAAAAAGCCAGCTGATGGGAGGCCTCTTTCCGCAGGTCCACCAGGTAGGTAGAGTGGACCATCGGTACAGCGAAACAGCCACGACGCTCCTGCTTGCGGATGGGCATGTAGGCCGGTGTACGCTTGTAATAACCCTGCAGGGAGTGCACACAAACACTGTATAGTTACATACAATCTTCCAAGTTGCTTCCAGATGAAATAAAAAAGCCGTCAGGGGGAACTTCATTTAGGGGAAAGAAAATTGGCTGCCCAAAGTCTATGAGTCTACTGTATGTCTGTGTCAGTTTAAAAAGACATATCTGAAACTCCCTGTTTTACTACTAAATTAATGAAATAAAAAACATTCATTTTTATTGTGAAAAATCAAAAAAATGTAACGGAGTGACACAGAATAATACCGATTTATAGAAGGCTACAGGCCTTTTTTTGTGTAGGAATAAGGGAGGCAGACTCTTGTTTGAATTTGGTTTATTTTGTGCTGGAGGACAGACAATGTCCGAATGTCTACTCTGGTTTGGAAAGAAGCAAAGACGAGTACTTGAAGGCATCCTGCCCAGACAGAAATAGATCACAGACAGCATGCATTAGACATCAGATATACAAGTCCGATTAGTCAAAATCATGCCGACATAACTGTGTGTGTGAGTGTCTGCATATTCAAGGTCATGTTTTTCACTTTCTCACTGTCCAAATATCAACAAGTATTTTTTTAAATAACTGAGACATAACATCAATTAAAATACACTGTGGCATTTAGTTGTGAGTAAACTTTATCAGCAACACAAACAGCAGCCATATTATCTACTGATATCATGGACTTTTATCAGAGTTGAGTCTTGTGTTGTCAGATCAGTTAAGTTTCAGTTCCCCTGTGAGACAAAACAAATCATTTACTTTAATTTACAATTTTAATTTACCAGAACATACAGCTCCTGCATAGTAAAAAGAAAGAAAACACTGCACTCAATATGATAAAAAAAAATAAAAAATAAGAAAACATCTCCCCTTTGCTTTCAAATGGACTAATTTACAGTGTTGCTGAAGTAACTACTTTTTCCAAACTCGATTTCCTCATGCCTAAGGAAAAGTAATGAAGTGTAAAATTCCTTTTAGATTATATTTCTGTGTAATGAAGATGGCAGGAGATGCGTCCTGTTATTCAGCAGATAAAAACATAAAAATTTGTATTTTGCTCACTAAAAAAAAAAAATGCCCCTTTGTCCTTCTAGAGCTGAACTAACATGGAGTTCATCATTTCAAGCCCATGCATAATATTTGTTTTTTACTTTCTCATCACAAACTACAGTGTTTTAAAATATTCCTATCGCATGTATTGTACTTATGTCTTTCTTTGCCATCTAGCTGTCACAGGTGACTAATACATTAGTCAAAACAGAATATTTATACCACACCCACACTGTATCAGCTACTCCATACTCATCGTTTTAATCTGGCGGAAAGGATGTGCAGGATCCGTGAGGTGAACCTAAAGCTGGCACACAGGTGTAAGTGGTGAACAGCTAGCAAGAAGACATCTGTAGTACCTGTGAAGTCATGCCGCACCAGAAGTTGGAGTATGCAGCTCTGGACTCCAACATGGGAGCTACAATGGTCTTGTTCTCGCTCATCAGTTTCCACAGCACATCCCGATTTGTGAGCAGGTTGTCACAGTCAGCCACCTACAGAGGGAAGAGAAGGGCACAATATTGACGACAATCCCACGCAGGCACGGACAAAATGTCACCCGCTGACACTAAATGATTGATTGAGCCACAGCAACATGGTTTGATCACAGAGCCCCGTGAACACAAGCAGCTCCTTCCTGCACCCTCAATAACCCTTATCGACAGAATGTACTTGTATTTGCAATAGACTGTACTTTACTCAGGTGTGTTTTGAATAAGAGCTGCTCCATGTCCAGAGAAGAGCAGTTTTGTCAATGCTGAAACTTGGTATTTAAACAGAGTGTGTGTTTGCCTCGGTGTATCTTACCAAGAGCAACTTCAATAAATAAAGGCGGCTCCCAACCAAACTGAGTTTCCTTCAGCCATAACATTTGTCCACTGCATTTCATATTGCCAATTAAAAGTTGAGGTCATTCTCAAACTGGCATTTAAAACCGTACCTCTCCAGCTTCACTGAACCAATGTTGTTTGCTCTAACCCGACTAATTATTAGCCTGGCTGAAATATCAGCTGATACCAGTCTATCCCAGATACAAGGGTATCATATGTCTGCCATTTAGTAACAAGAACTAGAGAAATCCCAAAAATATGTTTGAGGTACTTTAGAACCAGTGTTGCCATCACATATTTGTTCATCAGAGAGCTCTGACAAGTTTATTTTTTAACTGTAAATTTCACGTTAATTACATATCTTGGTCAAAGTACTTTATCACCAAATTAAAGGACTCCTCATGTCTCCATAAAAATAATTAATTGACAGATACTTGTCACAATAATTCAGTTACGCTCAGGCCATGTTTTATACCAACGTTTTATATTTTACATCATGGCCATGGAAAAAACCATTTCTGATTGGCTGGCAGTTGGTGTTAAAATAATATATCAACACACCTCAACCTCACACCCACACCTCTGGTTAAAAATCAGTATTTTAACTAGACATCAAAGTTCACTCTTGACATTGGAAACAGGTTTTCCGGAGCTTACAAGCTCGAAGAAAAATCTTTTAACAATCTCTAAATCATGTTACATGAAAGTGCGGGTTACCATAGAACCAATGCTTAGGCTACCTTCAACATTACCAGTTAACTGTCAGTGGTAAAAAAAAAAAAAATAACAACAAACTAACTTTAGCTCCTACTATAGCAGCACTTCTCATGGTGCATTATAACTTAAATCTGCTGTAGCAAAATGGCTAAATAAAGTAACTGATTTTGTCACTTTCCTTTTCTATGTAAAAGACTGAGTTTTGCTTTCTGATCTACATCTTTAATTTTTACCCCATAACCCTGAACAGGTGTTTAGCTGATACAGACAATGGATGGATTATTAATGCGTGGAGTGCTATGAATCAGGTTACTACACTTAATCTGCTCACACATGAGACACATAATAGGAAGAGGCTTATGAAGCTGTTGAGTGGATGATAACATACCAAGACGTAGTCGGCCCAGATCTCGCGGGCGGTGTCCAGCGCTGCCTGGCGGAGCTTCATCACATGTTCATAACGGAGATTATTCCATTGCTTAGGCCCCACCTCGTCTTCAAAGGCACTGAGACAGGCACAGAAAGACCAGTTAAGTAACGTGCCCATCTCACACACACACAGACACAGACACAGACACACACCAAACAGAGTACCTGGGTTCATCTTCAGGTCTCCACTCCACATAGTGATAGTAATTCTGCACCTTGATAAGCCAGTCTCTCAGGATGACTGTGGTGTTATCTATGTTGTGATCGGTCGCCACCCTGTGGGAGGATGAAAAAGAGCCATGGGTAAAGTGTGCACCTTCATCTGCAGTACCATAGACCACGTAAGCCAATGATCCATTGTTATTCTGACTTAGGGGCAGATATATGGATAAAATCCTCCATCACAGTGTGTTGAAATTCATATTACAGTGGCGTCATATTAGGAATCAACTGATCCAATATGTGGGAAAGATATTGGTCCTGACACTGACTGTAAGATGAGACTGATCTTCATAAAAACTGCGTATTTGTACTATTGTTATAAAATTCCACCTTTATTGAGTTGCATTGGGCCACTGACTGAGGTTTGAGCACCACAGCAATCCCTGTGCACGATATTGCCTTATTTATGAATATTTGCCAGAAGTTATTATTCTGCCCCTCAAATGGCATTTGCACAGCAGGAGCCCCTTTATTTTTTGGTCCACTCCATTTCTTTATTGCAATGAGCTAATGTCTCTACATAAACAGAAACTCAACACTTCCACCTCTACTAAGAAGTGATTTGCAGTTATATCCTCATGTTACCATACACATAGAAGAATGATCCCAATCAGTTCCATGCAGTGAGATGGGCAGATTTAAAATTACGGAGAAAGATAAAGCAAAAACTGGTATCAGATCAGTTCTCTGTACTGATTTGGTATTGGAATCTGTTTTTTCGATTGGTACTCTCTGATCACTATATTGGAATAGGTCCGATCATACAATGTGAATCCTGATACAGTACATTTTCTGTAAATATTTTTTGGAGAAACGGTTCAGACATGAAACAAACAATGGTTAGCAGTACTGGCGGATACTGACAAACTCAAATATTATTATATTTCTACATAATGCTGGAAAGACTAGTTGATTATTTCATCAGTAGATTCAGAGAAAATACAGCAACAATTGTTTCAATAAGATACATGATGAATATAAATGTCATATGTCAAAAAAAAATACCACACATTTGCAATTTCCTGCTTTTCAAATGTGAGAATTAGCTGCTTTTCTCAGTTTTATATCATTAGATATTTAGTACCTTAGGTTTTTGATTGTTGCTGGGACAAAATAAGCAATTTGTAGATGCCACCTTAGACTCTGGTAAATTGTAATGGGAATGTAAAAACAATTTTTAAGAAGAAGTCAAAAAAGTGGAACAATTCACTGCTGATAATCTTGTTGAGCTAGAACACACAAATAAGCTTAGAAAAAGTCTATCAGCTGTAACGCAGCTGTAAAATTGCAGCTAATTCATTTCTTTTGGTCACCGGGGGGAAAACATAACACTGACATATTATCACCTTATAAAGCTGTTATGGTCAAAGTGTTGGCAAAATCTGCCTAGTTACACATTCGACCATCCAGTCTAGCAACATAAGCATTCATTTGGGGTTTCAGGCCAAAATTCACTCTACGGCTAGCTCTGTTTGGTCTCCACAACTCAGAAAAAAAAAAAAAATAAAAAAAAAAAAATATATATATATATATATATATATATATATATATATATATATATATATATATATATATATATATATATATATATATATATATATATATATATATAAATTAAAAAAACATCAGGGTCTTTAGCTGATAACTTTGTCTGTCTGTTGTTTGTTGCTAGGCAGGTAGAGTTCATCGGGTTTATCAGTGTTTTTTGTTTTTTTTTTTTCTAATTGAAAAAGCTGCCTGCTGAAAAAAAGAAAAATGAGATGAGAGAGAGATGAGTGTTTAGCCGAAAAACAAAACAATGAGCTGAAAGATACTAAAACGGTCCATAGAATTGAGGGGGGCGGCAGAGCTGGGTGACAATTCTCTGTCACTATGAGTGAGGCCTTCACCTTCCACGTAGTATTTTGATCATTTGTTAATATAAATAGTATTTATTAGTGCAGCTCTAGAGATTAGCATAAAAAGACCTGGATAAGACAACATTTAAGATAAAAGTATAATAAGACCCAATTCCAGACGATAATGAATTTACTGATTTACTACACAGCTCTACTTCTGCTTCTCATTCTCTGAGGGTCTTGTTGTCATTAGAGCAGAGTTGCACATCACTAACATCAGGCGTGGACAGAGAAGAACAAAGACAGACAATAGAGGCTGAGAAGGGGAGGAGTGGCATTCAGCTGCTGTCTGTGTTATCATAACAAATCTCAGTGTGAGTCGGGGAGGGGCAGAGACACAGACAGGGTCGAGAGAGTGAGAAAGAATGTCTAAATATGAGAGAAATTGATTTACTGAAAACCCTGTCATGTCGTGAGTGACAGGCGGCGTGCTGCGGGTGTTAGTTTCCCATCTGTCTGTGGCGTTTTAACACAGCAGTGCCGTCCCAGCACCTACATGCGACCGACTCGCCGAGCCATCTTCCTCTTCCTCTCTCTCTCTTTACATCTGTGTAACTTTCCCTCTCTGTTTGAGAGAAACATCTGAACGCTGTGAAGTGCTGAACGAGCAGAGGTAGTGAATCGATAGGGTTTATGTAAATATTTGGGACTGCTTGCATGCCAGCGGAACGATGCCTAACAGATATGAGATAGCTGAGGAAGAGGCAGAGGGATGAAAAGGGGAGATTTGTGAATTGATAGTAGTCATCCTGCGTGTCCCCGCAGAGCACAAGCTCACCATTAGCGAGCTGCATGCATGTGTGTCTATGTTGCTGCTTGCCAAGTCCTTCATCTTAACTTGCCACGCAGATAAATGCGGTTATCAACAGGTGGCCAGCCAGCAGCTCAGTCTTTCACGACGCATTTCAAAACTTTTCATATCAGTTCTTCCACTGAGGGAAGAGATATGTTGCAGATCAAAGCAGCCACTCAGAAAAAAACTTGAGCGCGGGGTGCCACATGGGCATAGTTAGAGTCGCACACAGGGACAGAATTTCTGGCTCAGATACAAGGAAAAAGTTCAACATCCAGGCTGGGTTGTTTAAAGAGACACGGGAACACTTGAATCCCTCATTTTTGCTCCCACCGGAAACTCTCAGCTCAACATTTAGAAGAGGCGCAGCACAACAAGTGACTGATATTTAATTTTAATCCAAACTGACAAAGTCACATTAAACACAACTCTGCTCGAGCCTATTGCCCCTTTTTGTCTGCCTTCACTGGGTCACTGGGTTGCCACGAAATGGCATCTTAACTTGTCAGGTCTGAATGTCTGATGAAAAGATTAACTTCATCCTCCATAACAGATCTGGTGGCCCAGGATCAAACTGAGAGGAGGAAGTGAGCAATGCCGCAGACAAGAATAATCTGGAAGGCTGGGGGCTGGGGGGCAGAGGAAAAAAAATAATAGCCCGAGGTGAAGGAAGGTAAGTCTTGCAGAGGCTTTTAATAGGCAGCTTCACAGACACCCGTTTGTTGTACCTTGCTCGTAGGCTACAAGATTTAGGTGGTGATTTTATTTTATTTTTTTACAACAATACTGTTTTGTTTCCTGCCGAGCCTGCGATGCAAAGCGAAGATTTGGAAGCGGGATAGGGAGGGGGGAAGAAAAAGGGAGAAAGGGGTGGAGGGGGAAAAAAAACGGAGGGGCGATGAGAGAGAAGATCTGTGACTGAATGGAAGTTTTTCATGGGCCCGACTCTGCTGACGCAACCCGCCCTCTGAGCTCCGCTGCCGGGGCCAAGGCCATAAAACGGCCCGGCGCGCCTGGAGCCACGCTGCTTTCACTTCCACTCGTTCGTCCGCCGATTCGGTTCGTTAACGGTGGAGATAAAGCGCTCATGCGTTTCCCAACATCCTGGCGAGAGCACAGCGCCCCCACCTGGCCACGACTCACCACTTCGCCTCTGTATTATGTCTACGGGCTTGACGTGTCTCTAGCGCCGCTTTAACGAGCCCAGACCGACGTTAAATCACACTTTCCCATTTGATATCCCTAAATGTTCGTAAAAAGTTTTGACATGATATCTGACATTTCCTCCGATAATAATAAATGCCCGTGGTTGTTTTTAAGCTTCACAGCGATGACACTCACCACAGAGCAATGCGGTCCTTCGGGTAGTTGAGACGCTCGATGGCACCGAGGAACAGCGGCAGAGAGTGCGCCGAGTTGCGGCAGACCAGCGCGATGACGACCCGGGGAGCGAGGAGCGGAGACTCGGGGCTCCAGCGCTCCTCGGGGAAATAGCCCCGGCTCGGGCCCGGCAGGAGAACGAACAGCAGGGCAGGCAGCAGCGAGGTGACCCGGTGCATGGCAGGGGGAGAGACACTGGCCGGTGACGCGGCGGACAGAGAAGGGCGCGAGGGGTGTCGCGGCTGAGGGTCCCGCTGTTGTGTTATGCCGACAGTGGAGACATGGCGGAGGAGCAGGCTGAATTAAAGGGCAGGTCTGGACCCGTTTAAGGGGAGCTCGGTGCTCTCAAAAGACCGTCGAGGGCCAGCCTCTCTCTGCCTTGTTTACATGGTGAAAATGCATCATTCCAAGCAGCTCACACCAGGTTTCGTTTAAGATTAACGTTATATTACATCAATAACCTTTCGTATCCCATAAGGCCGAGTGGACTACTAGGCTTCCTTCTGTCATTTGCTGTCCTCCCCTTTAACAACAGATCCGGCTGTAGTCCATTTCAAGCAGATAGGAAGCCCTGGGCGTATCTAATGCGTTCGATATAACGCAGGCCCGTCACACATCTGGAAGATATTAATAAGGCCCAGACACTGAGAAACTGGTGATACTCGCCCTCAGCTTCACAGCAGTGGCTTGCAGGCTGTTCGGCTTGTGGAACCACTAACGTGAAGTTTTCCTCTTGCCCCTCATGACAAAAGCTGTGAGCACTTCAGCCCCAGAGTGACTTTTATTTTCTTCTCGGATTGTGTCTATGAATCATTTTAGAGGCTTGAAGAGGTGAACACATGTTTTTTTTTATGTGTTTCACAAGAATAAAGCAAAACTTTTAGGACAAAATGTGTAACTTTTTTTTTCTTTCCTATCCTTTTAGTTATCATGTGACCCCTCAGGACATCCTTATCGTCAGGTTGGGTACCACTGTTTTGCGGTTAAAAGGGCGATGGACTAAAATGCATTTTATACATTAAAGGTTTTCTAAACTCGTTTCAGGGCAGCTGCAACCAAATTCTACCTGAGACACAAGGAATAGTACAAAGTCAAAAATATGTTGAAAAGAAAAGCACAAACAGTGACTGTTATTTGTATCAGCATAGTAACCCAGCTCCAACTAGCACAAGTTTGCAGGCAGTAGGCTCCTAGATTGTATGCTTTCATGAACCGCAATATACTGGAGAGCAGCTACCAAGGATTCTTTTCATTATCAATTAAACTATCAACAATTTTTTCAATTGATTTATTTGTTATCTAGTCCATAAAATGTCATAAAATAGTGAAAAATGCCAATCACAATTTCCCAGGGCTCAAAGTGGAGTCTTTATATTGTTAGCTTTTTTCTGACCAACAGTCCAGAATCCAAAGATATTAATTTCTCTGTGATGTTAAGATGCTAATCCTCACATTTGAGAGGCTGGAATAGATTAATGGTTGGCATTTTTGCTGATTAATTTTCTGTTCCATTGACTAATCAATTAATCGCTTCCCCTTTAATATAATAAACTATACAGTAAAATAGCAGAGGTGCGGTAAGGTGAAGGTGGTTTATGTTTGGTTATGATTGATTTTTTTTTCCTTGAACTTTGTAATTTAAATAAATATGCATTTTATGGTTAAAATGCCTCTAGATTACACAAGTTTCATTAATAAAATGGACAATTAGTTTCCTTTCTATTTACATTGTATCTTTGGTGTGAAAAATGCAAATAGAAAAAAATGGAATAAAATAAATACAGGGGCGTGGCTGTGATGTCCTCAGTGGAGGTTGTGACCCTGTTCTCCAGTCTGTTGTGCTGTGCTACAGTTCCTTCGTGGCTCGGTGAGATGGACGTATTCTCCTGCATCGAGCAAAGAGAGTATATGGTTTTCTGACTTTTCCAAGTTGGTCAGAGTGTCAACCCCGGTCAGACACGGGACTGCGTGAGTGTTTCAGATCCTGAGGAAGAGCCTGCAGAGGTTTGGCAGAAGTTTGGCTGGCGGTCGCCAGGAGGCAGCAGCTCGTACGTTGGTCCAGAGAAACAAGAGCCAGATCTGCAGGGATTAATAGGACTGACAGCGAAAGGCGCAAACTGCTGTGGTAGGGAGTACCTCATCACTGCAGGGACAAAAAAAAACAAACAGCAGTTAGGTTGTCTTGACCCAGCCAGTGACTAAAAAAAATCAGTTTTCACACTGTACCTGACTGGATATAAGATGTCAGGCTGTCTCTCAGGATAGAGTGGAAGATGGTGTCAGGGTGGATGAAGAGGGCTTGTTCTGAGTTCACCATAGCATCATAACGAGACATATCCTAAAACCAAGGAAGTAACCATTACAAATGACGATGTAAACAGATAAGATAACATACACACAGAAACATGTGAAGACACATACCTGCTCACCCACACTATGTATAAATGCCGGCAGTGTTATCTGCAGGATCATGTCAAGAATCAATTGACATCGAAGAGCCGACAGTTCTGTGTCCAGATGCTGTGTGTAAGAAGGTTTTGTTTGAATTAAATGCACATATGTGGTTGTAAGCAAGGAACAGACAGAAATGGGGACAGACACAGAGACATATGTGATTGGTTTCCAGTTCAGTCAGAGACAGTAGCATTTTTGTAGACTATGAATAAGAGAAGTGTTTTTCCCAAGCTCGCCATGTGACACACCTTGACTACTTTGTCTTTGACCCTGCACAGCACTGCCGTGAGCTGAGCGGAGTCAAAAGAGAAACACCAATATCGAGAGACCAGCCTCCAAAACATCAAAGCACACATATCAACCACCTGGAAGAGAGAGAGGAGCAGATGGGTGTGAAAGACAGCCTGGTCACAATTTAAAAATGCTATTCTTTACCTTAACTTACTGGTTACATGAGCATGGTTGTTAAATTACTTTGTAGAGAGCGTTCTGAGCTTTGAGTACCAAAGGCCTCCATTTTCCACTGTGGACTCCCCATGTTTCCTGTAGCCAGGCACGGCCCTCTGAGCTCAGCTCCAGCATGTCTAGGTACCGCCACATCCTGCCGTCATCTGGACCGAGTCCGCTCAGAGGTGTCAGCACCTTGGACATAGAACATTTTATGTAAGGTTTCATCAAAGAACATTAAACCAGCCTTCATATTTTCTCCATAATGTATGAGACTGAGCTGCCATTCTTTTCAGTTCCCATTATAATACCTCTCTTTGTAAAAGCTTTGGGTTTCATGTAAAAATGCTGGTTTAATAGCAGATGGTTGATAAGATATCAATGTCTACTGTCACACAGCACTCTTAAAAAGTATCATTCATATTTTAAAAGAAGCGTTACACAATCTTCCATTAAAATATTTTATGCCTCAGGCCATGTAAAGACTTCACAATCTGTCACATAGTTATCAAATTGCACAGCTGCTGGGCAAATAATGAAGTGAGCTAAAGAACCTATAAAAACACCTCTCCTGTCACCTGAGGGAAATTTTTCTTTACCAAAAATCCTTCTTCTGCTGCTTCTTTGTGAAACAAAAATCTGCAGCTACCACCTGTCAGTCTAGAACAGTGATTCCCAGCCTTTTTTGGTTTGTGACCATTAAAAAAAGGATCACAGATTATAGAATTAATGCCTTAGCGTGGACACAGGTTCCAGCACTTTGAGTAAATAGTGATTTTGACTTTTCAGATTATTTCATTTGAAGCATATTTAAAGGTGTGAAGAGCTGAAAATATCACATATATCAAAGAAAAAAATGCAAATATTATAGAGGAAAAGTCGGGAAAAATGAACACCATTTTCTGTAAGTTTTCTTTCTCTGTCTTATTTATTTAAACCTTTTAGGACTCTTAGATTTTTCTTGGGGCCCAATGGGTGGTCGTGATCCCCACTTTTTGCACCACTGGTCTCAAACATTTAGTTGCTTTGCATCTTAAAAAAACATAATTTAAAGTGTATTAGAGAAATTCCACTTTTCACCTTAAATTACATAACAGTCCTTTGTACCTCTTTTTTAATATCTTTTACTGATATGCTCATTGATCCCAGGTCTATGATCTCATCACATGTCTCCAGGAAGTATTGCCAGGTAGATGCAAATCCATCACAGATGGGCGTGGCCACTTCCTGCAGAGTACGGTGGAGTCTTGGGATGATGGTGTGTAGCAGAGACTGCAACATCGGCTCACACATGTCATCTAGGATGAGAGGAAGCCGAGCAGCAGCAAAGAGGATCAAGACAAAGAGCGCAGCCTCTTTTAACATCTTCTGACTTCACAGACACAAACACGCACCTGTGATTGTGTGAGCGATGTGGTCATGCAGCAGACTGGCCTGTTGCAATCCTGCAGCCATCTGTTTCTCCACATCAGAGCGATGAAGTGACAGCTCCTCCTTCAGAGCGGACATCGCAGCTCTTACCTGCTGTTTTGCCGTCTTGTAGACCTCAGACAGCAACTGACAGACGTGCATAAATACACATATAGTAGAGGTTAAGACAAACACGTATGATGCATTTGTCCATCGTTTTACCTATGTGTATTTATGTATATGCATTTCATCTATATATTATTTGTCTTTTTTGCCTACTCTGATCCAGGCTTGCTTCCTCCTGCTGTGAGGCACAATAATCCTGGGAAATACTTGCTCCTTGAGGTAGGACATCATTTCTTCCATCAGCATGCTCACCAACACCTGAAGAGCAAAGAGAGACAGAAGAAGAAGTAGAAAGATGACAGACAGGGTATAAGAGGAGCAACAACCCTCCTGTGATGGGAAAAGAAGACAGCAAACAATAATTCACTAATACATGACAGCATACGACACAAGAAGGCGAAAGTACCAAACCTTTTGTCTGATGATTGGCAGATAAGTGTAAGATGGTTAAACATTAAGGAAAAAGAGAGAATTGTGGTTTAAAAAGGACAGAGAAAAGAGGGAGCATGATTTGTGGGAGGCAAAGCGGTCTAGAGGATGGGAGAACAAGATCGTAACATCAGCAGAGGATGAAGATACCAGATCTCCTGTCGGATGATAACTCACCTGTTCCTCATTGCCCATTGGATGAACCTCTGTTTGACAGCTTTTTCTGAGCTTCTTCAAAGAAGACACGGCATCTAAAAAGGCCCTGGATTCTGGGGAATCTTCACAACAGAGTGCTAAAAGGCAGCAGATAACCCATGTCAAGTCAATGGTCAGCAAAGGAATCACCTTATAGAAGGCACTGAAGCATGTGCAAACTTTGTCTGGCTCACACTTGGAAACAGTGGTCAGAGAACTATACCTGAGCTCTGATGTTGTGTGGCAGCTCGTAGTATGTTGGTCCACCGTTTCTGTTCCTGGTGTGATGCAGTGGCCAGACACACTGGGGCACTGTAAGGGTGCTGTATGAAGACAGGGAACGCTGTGGGGCAATCCCAACACGCCACTTTACCACCTGATTTACCTGAAGCATGCAGCCAAACAAAAGCACCCCCGTGCACGCACACGTTAAAGCGTGTTTGTTTGAATAGAATCGAACAGTAGCTGAAATGTCAGCTAGAAGCTGTAGTCTAATAGCATACCTGTGATGTGTCGGCACATGTTATCCACTAACTCACGATGCTCTTGTATGGAAGTGCAGATCTGACAGCCAGAAAGAACCAGCTCTGTCTTACATCCCCAACCACCCTCAAATACCTGGAGCATAAGTCACAAAAAAAAAACAACCAAAGATACATGAGCACATTTGGTCAGGCTACAGTAGAAGAAACAGCTGCAGATCAGCTCTTGGATTTCTGTTTTTACCTCTTTGGCATCACGGCTCTCGAGTGTAAAACTGCTGGTAACCTGTAGGTGGCGATGTGTCCAGATCCCATCTAGGTACTGAGGTAAAGTACCCTCCAAGACCATCCCAGCACGTGCAACAACATCCTGAATCACAAGGCCCTAGTTTGTTAAGGCTACCGTACACTGTTAACACTGTCTACACAAATAATGCAGAGTTTGATGTTTTAGCGAAAAATGCGCAGATAAATATTAAAATATCAAATATTTTTGATGTTCTCACTGGATGCTGGGTCAGAGGTCGGCGTTTGGTGGTCTCTGTGGGTTTGTTCCTCATGTGGGTCAGGAGATTTGAGCTGTAGTGACGTCGATAGAGAGGAGCCAAATTCTCCATAATGTCAGCAGTGTGCTCTGTTTGTTCACAGACGGATCACAGAAGGAAAGACTTGACTTCGGCAATATAGTACCAGTTTGCTTTCGACAGACAGGCAACAAATTAAAGGAAAAAACCTGAGTAGCTGAGAGGAGAAACAAAACAAATGCCGATACTCGATGACTGATGAGAATGAATATGATGTGAATCTCATGCTGTAGCCTTTGCAGTCACTGCCTCTCCCACTAAATCGAACCCCTCTTCGAGATTTTGGAGTAATGTGTTAGACAGCGCTCTCCACCACCACCATCATCAAAACGCCGAATGTGGGAATATATCGGTTTTTCCCGTTATTTTGTCACCTACCTTTATGTTAACTCAGTGACAGTCCACATACAAAGTTGATGTTGTGGGTGTTTGGTAAATAGCGCCGTTCTCTGCTATTGAGCATGAATGACAAAGGACGGAGAGAGTGAGGTGAAAGGTGCCCCAGACACGAAGCGAGGGAATAGGGGGATAAGGTTATTGAAATTTTTTTTTTTTGTGAAACAATGCGTAAACTTTTGATCGGAGTTTGATAAACACTGAGCAGACCAGGCCAAAAGCAACAACTGTAACACGATTCATCAAAAACTGATTAAACATGTGACTGGCCTGTTGATTAGAGCTCTGTTCACATGCCCAAAAATATTTTACAGAGATTCTATATCTATACAGGCTTACCTGAGATGTACCTGTGTTCTCTAGCGTTTAGGTGACAGGTGAGCTTCCCTCCCATTCTCCTGTGTTTTCTTTTCATTAAACCCTCTCCTCTTATTTATTTCTCTCCTCTGCTCCCGTCGTGCACTGACCTCTTATTCTAATCGGCTGTCACTGTCGGTCCTCACCCTTTTTGCCACCCTTTCCCCACCTCTTCGTCATCCGCCAAGCCATTTCACTGTGTTGGACGCAATAAAACTGATTCATGTTGACAGTCAACACTCGAGACAAACGTGGCACAACAACAACTAACCTCACTGATGCCCTCATACTCTGGTTTATTTGCAGCAACGTTAAGCAATGGAATCAGACCAAGAACACGATCCCTGAGAGAGTGGGGACATTTCTCAGAATTTGATTGGGAGCAGTGTCAGGAAAAAACTGTACCAGAGTTCTGATGCTGTGTTGCAAAGTTTTATAGGTAAGTTGATTATGGTCACATCATCAGCATCTAATGCAACAGTGATTAAAACGAAGGGTTAGAAGGTATAAACTCAGTCTCTTTCTCTTTTCAGCTTTCTAGATCTCTTTCCTCCTCCTCTCTTTGGCTCTCTTGTCTCATCAAATCCTCATTTGTCTTTTTTGTTTCTCTTAGCATACAGCTTGTCATTTTCACCACCAGAGCCTCTCTGACCTCTGGCCTCTCCCACCTTCACTGGCAACATAATGTAGACAGATGACAAGTTAACGGATGGATGGAAGTTAAGGCTTTCGCTAAATAAGCGTCCGAAGGATTTGGTCATGTTTTCCATCCCCTGAGGTCACAAAGCCAACAATACATCTGCAGCTGACAGACCGCATGGGCAGTGTGAATTGTCCTTTTTCTGGCAGATATGGAGGGATGGTAAAGAGGACACGGGAGAATTGCAGTGCTTCACCCATTCTCTATTACACCAGCCTCTCATCACCAAGCCATAAAATCCATTTTCTGAGCATGATGTGACTAATATTAAGGGCCAGACCCCAGAATCAGCTGTTGTAATGAGCAGACTGATGACAGAGCTGTACAGTCAGAGGGAGGAAAATTGCGCGCTACCGCAAATGAACCACTCTTAGGAACAGTACAGCGACGCCTTTTACTTCACCAGACATAATTATCTGGAGAGAAAGAGGCAACTGTGTGAGGATTATGGGAGCTGAGAATGAGGACGGCGGAGAAAGAGAAGGAGAGAGCCGACAGCGCAGAACATACAACACAGAGCTCTGCAAAAACGTAAACGTATAGAAAATACATGCAAACACATGCAGAGACACCGACCGCAGCGAGATGTGTTTCATCCTGTCTCAGCCAGTGTGTGAGAGGCCAACGCTCAGTTAAAGGACAGGATCGCATTTCTTTCAAGTTTGCGAACATAAAGACAGTGTTTGTTCACAGATCCCCGCTGAATGCTATTTCAGTGCAGGAGGACAAAATTCACAGTCCTCTTTCTGTGAAAAAATTCAGCCCAAAGTTTAACCAAAGTTGATACAAGGCCTCAGCAGTTCAGGTACTCAAATCAGCTGAGTGTCTTCTGAAGTTACAGCCTTTTTAGTACAAAACTCATGAAAATGACCACACTTTGGAAGATACCCACTTGATCGGACCAACTCAAACTGCTGATGCCTTATATTATCTTCAGCTGTCATCAAATGGACAACCTGTTTTCAAACAGAAGAAAAAAAACTGTGGATTTTGTCCAGCATCTCTTACACTGGAATAACGTTGGGGGGGGGTCGAAAACCAATAGTGCTATCAAAATGCATATACAGTATGTCTGTGAGTATTGTAGTAAGACTGACCTGGAGAAATGTGAATCTGTACTTTAAACCTTCATACTGTGACAGTGAAACAGTGCTTTGAAGCCTTGTTCACAGGTATTAGTATTAGTATCTATTTTAGTTTAGGTTATTTGACTAATGAGAAGGGAGATATAAGCCCCCGCCCCCCAGAAAAAAACATACAAACAAACAAATAAACTGGGAGATATCAAGGACGACACAGTAAACTCCAAGAATTATTTCAGTTAAGGTCCTTGGTGTAAAGACATGTGGGTTTTGCCTGTAACAGTGTTTCTGTGATTAATGGTGCATGGACACATATTGATAGTCTTGCCCATCTTTGTTTAGATGTAAATTTATGGAGAAATAGCTTTAAACATTATTAATGACATGTCATTGCAGTAATATCACTTTCAGTACACATTACACATTTTAGTGTGACGTATCAAAGGTTGAGAGTCTATTCACAAATCACCTGAGCTGTTGTAAACTGAGAATAAACAGCTTGCATGTGACCACACCAAACATCTATTTCACTTCAGATCATATGGTTCAATGAAACACGACTCACCTGTCAAGGCGGATCTGTTCTACATGTGCTCAGGGTCTGAGCAGCTCAAACTCTTGAAGGGCAATGAAACTGGAACCGTTTAACGTAACTCAGACATGGCGTTCAGTACTGCACATGAAGTGCTACTACATGTTTCCAAAGTGGCCAGCTTGCAGACTGGCTCACTCTTGCTATTAAATCCTACACCTCAGAGGCTTGAACCCGATATATAATAAAAACACAATAATTTTAAAACTTGGTACTACAGGTTTTGATTTCAAAATAAAAACAGTCAACAGAACTCAGTTACACATCAGTTTTACTAGCAAAATGTGCCTTTCAGTGAAAGAACTGCCACACCTCTATGAGGGCAAATGGATGAAGCAGTAAAAATGACAAGCAAAGGCACAGGAATGAATTTGGCCTCTGAATGTGAGATTCTACCATAAATCACAGGGTCGTGACAGTCAGGGTGGCACTACAGGGTGATGAATGGCTACATCAAGCTTCAAGTCTGAGATAGAGTCTGTAAGCACATCTACTGTGTATAACTTCAGTGCCTTGCCTCATTTTTAGACTGATGTATGGCTACTGCACATGCAACACCAAAACGAAAACACATGGACACACTGCTCCCCCCCTTTTACTGTCCTCCCATGTTCCCACTTTTCATCTGTTCCATGCAAACTCACTGCTGAAGTCTGACACAAACCAAACTGGCTTCATATTAGAAAGCTCCGACCACCAGCAGCCCCTTCCCTAAGATTCCAGTCCCCGCTCCCTGAATCCCCTCTCGGATCAGAGGCAGAAGGCCTCTCCCCGCCTCACTGGTCGGTTGACTCTCCAGAGGGGTGTGAGGCACATGAAGAGAGACTGTCTATGTTCTGCTTGGATGACCTGGAGCCTTTATGTAAACAATGTGCAGCTGTGAGCCATGCAGGGCACAGGGTTTACCTGTTAACTGAGGCTGCAACAGACTGCAAGGTAGGAATCTAGTATCACTAAAACTAAGACTCCAAAACATTTTCACTGCACTGAAAACATTAATTCTACCATTAAGAATGCAATTATATGAGCCCTTGAGAGAAGTATTATTAGAAAGCAGGGGGCAAAAGAAAATGTCTCATGTTCTAAGACCAGGAATGAGTAATAATCAATATGCTTTTCATTCGTGACAGTCAAATTGGACTTGGAGGAAAAAAAATGCTGGTTTAGATAAAAATCAGTATAAATGTATAACTGTTTATTGTCCATCTTCAAATCTCTGCTAGTTCTTAAATCTTCAGTTCTGTTAAAAGTAAAAATTTTAGAATATATTTTGTCCTTGATGTACGTTTACTGTGCTTGTACTTGACTTAAAACTTTGAATTGCATAGATTATACTTGTAATATTTTTACATTGTTGCTATTTTTGCCCAAGTGGTTCTGACATTTCTTGCTTATATCCCCTTAATACAAAGCAACTTTTCTATGAGAACCCCTTTGTTGAGGTTTATTTGTCCATGAGTCGAAAGCAGTTCAACCAAAATGATTTTCCCTTTTGAGACCTCAAAGACTAAAACTATGCAGTATTTCACAATAAAAAACAAGGAATTATTAGTGGGAAGTCAGGGGAAAATTTACATATTTTTGTATAGAGGAATATGTTATTTATTCCCTTAATCCTCTTGTGACCCCTGGAATTTATCTTGTGGCCGCTTTGAAGGAACCACTGAAGTAAAAGACCTAAAATAGACCCTCTTCTTCCTCCACTGAAAGCTATGAAGCACTGTGCTGAAGGATCAGATGCAGAGCAGCTGGCAGGAAGCCACTGTTTTCCTCAAGGACACTTCAGCAGTGCATATGATTGCCAACAAGAGTGCTTGAATGTTGGTTTTCCAGTCAGAGTCGCCCTGCTGCCACAGAGCCAAACCAAACTGCATCACAAAGACATCAAATAACAGCAGAGCTCTCAACAGCAAAAGCTCTTGAACTGTAGAAGGATTTGAACCCTGCTTTTTACCGAGAGTAAGAGGGGCCCTCGCATGACTGTTACTTTTTCATTTACATGCCTGCTGCGACCACAGCAAGAAGATATTTAAACAAGGAGTCAGTCTGTCATTTTTTCATCCTCCATGTAAATATTCATTTTCCTGCCCAAACAGATGCCGCCTTGTGTTAATCCAAGATTACTTTATTCAAGAAAACTAAGCTGGTAATTATAGTTCCTATTCTCCTATCATATATGCATATTTAGATCTCACATCACATGAAATTTGACCTAGACACACACAGACACACACACTAAAATGCTGGTGGTGTGTGTTAAGTTCCTGTGAATACTGTCAGTATACAGTGCTGGCTCATGAATATGCCGCAGGAGAACATAAACTCTGTCAGTCTCATGTTGATTTAATCAATGGTGAAAGAAGTATTCAGATTTTTTAGTTAAAGGTATATGAAGGTAGAAATTTTACTGAAGCAAAGGTAGAAGTAGTACCGTTGTTTATACTTTTACATAAGTAATATTTGACTGTAGTAGCAACACATTGTACTTAAAGTATCATATTAATGTTGTAGCTTGTAAAGATGGAGCTGATTTTAACTATTTAAACTGTTGGGTAGTTTAATCTGTAATAATTTATCTTCTTTTATGAACTCATCATATGTTTTGGGTACAAAGCCATAATCTGCAAAGTAAAATAAAAAATAAACCACAAGTTACTCAAAAACTTTCTTATGTATTTCAGTGAATGTACTTAGTTACCCTGCATTGCTGGATTTAGTTACATATTAAGCAAGTGCAGGATGACAGACCACAACTTGCAAAGACACTGGATGAAGAGATGTCTTTGGCCTCCCTGTGTTCCCACAGATACTAATGGAGTGTTGTTTTAAGGTAATTCTCCTTTTGAAAACTAGGTGGAGCTCACAACATTCCTAACTGGACTGAAGGAAAAGATGATTCACTTTGAGAAAGTCACACATGCATCCAGACACAACCAGGTAGAGCCGCAGCTACAAAACTCAACCTAAAATAAATTCTGAAATGTTCAGACGCACTGCTAAATGTGTGTTTCTTTAGTACTCTTTTCTTTCCGTGTCCTCACACTTTCCTAGCTCTCTCCATTCTTTCAGGCTGAGGGCAAACTCACCCAGGAGCAGATGAAAAAGGAGTTTGAGAGTCTTCACCAGCTTTTGAGAGAGAAGGAAGCAGCCCGGTTGCTTGAGCCCAGGAAGGAACAGGAGGAGTGGAAGAGAGAGACAGAATGAATCAGGTGATAAAATCTCTGGAAGAGAAAATATGACTGATTGAAAGGGAGCTTGATGCAGGAAGAGACGGAGCTGCATTGTTACAGGTAATATCAGTCAAATTATACATGATAAGTCAATGACTGGGAATAGGTGTTTGTATTCAGAACAATAAATACATAAAACTCGTCTTTTACAGCATTACCAAGGCAATACGAACAGGCATGTGACTTTTCTATTGATTTTTATCACACACAAGCACATGTACAAGTGCAACTGGGTGTTGGCCTATCCATATTCATTTACTGCAGTACATGGATGGGTCACAGGGATCCAAATAAGGCTTGCAGGCCTCTAAGACATATGGCCAAACACCTGGGTAACCTCCACAATGCTGTCTGGGAGAAGATGCAACACATCGCCCCCTACAGTCAATCTATGCATATATCTTCTTCCTATTTCCCCCCTCCCTGCTCCCTCCTTCAGTCGTTCAAACCTCCTTTGAATCTTCAAGCACCATTGGCCCTGGACCCCAGACCAGGTGGCCTATGTCTGAGGGTGTCTCCTGGATTGAATAGTCTCCAGATAACTCCTGGACCCTCACAGGGGCTGGTAAAGAATATATATCAATATTTTTTACTCTCAAATACTGATAATGATATTAGCCTCAAAAATCAACATCAGTAATAAACAAATGCCTTTCTGAGCTGCAAGGATATAAGTTCTGCCTTCCATCGACACAAGCAAGTCTGTAGATCTTTCTCTATTGATTGGTAACAGGTTGGTGACACTAATAACTGGACAATCGGTGTGGCTGCTGAGTCAGTATCCAGAGAGGCAGAGTTTGAGGCCTGTCCAGAGGCAGGGCTCTGGTGTATCAGCCTGCGAGACGGCGAGTACCGAGCTCTGACCCCTCCATCTCAGACCATAAATTTCGAAAACTCACGGCACCTTAATAGGGTCCGTGTGAGGCTGGACCGGGATGAAGGGATGCTGAAATTCATGAACGCTGATAATGATACACATCTTTTCATATTTAGACATCGTTTTGCTGTGAAGGTGTACCCATACTATACATTTACTATTTGTGTGGGGGCCTTGCTGTGTTGGCACAGACAGTGCGCATCAGTGCGGAGTTAGATTATGTCCCTGTAGGAAACACTGTAATCACTGAGGATCAGATGATGAAAAGTGAGTCTTCCACCGAGAGAGACATTATCATGGCATCGACTCATAGCTACAGCAAGATGTCAGAGTGCAGATATGTGACAGAAGAAAAAAAAACACAGCAATTTGTTCTATGAGAGAAGAGGGGAAAACAAAAATTCAGAGATCTACCACAAAGGACCAGTTCATTAAAACAAAACCCACTGGAAAGGGAAAGACATCAAACAGTAAACCAGCAGTCAAAAAACAGAGCGGCAGGTATTTGTTTCACTGAGCAAAGCTCATGACACCATCAACAATGAATCTGGCAATCAGAAAGTAAGTGCCAGCTTATAAATTCATACATTTTAATTTTAGCGAGGATGGCAGTGTCGGTTATTTCGTCCACCACTTTGTTCTAGACCGAAATATCTGAACAACTATTGGATGGATTGCCATGGTATTTTACTGCAGACAGTCATGGTTCCCAGAGGATACATCCTAATGGCTTTGGTCCCATGACTTTTCGTCCAGCGCCATATGAGATTCTCATTTTTGGTTCTAAATGTATTTATCGTCTCAACTCTCAATCAGATGGATGCCATGATCTTTGGCCTAGACATTTTTCTGTCTGTTGTATTGTATTGTTTAACCATTGTGATTCTTTAGTTTTTCATTTAGTGGCACATCAGGTGAAAAATGTGTCCAGTACGTTGATTTATGACCAAATACCTGCAAAAGTAATGACTTTCCAATCAGTCTCAGCTGTACTTTGTGTTTAGTGCTAATTAGCAAATGATAACATGCAAACACACCAAACTAGGAAGGTAAACATGGTAAACATTATACCTGCTAAACATCAGCATGTTAGCATCATCAATGTGAGCATGTTAGCTTGCTGGCATTAGCATTTAGCTCCAAGCACTGCTGTGCTGAAACACAACCTCACATTCACTAGCATGGCTGTAGACTTGTTAAAATTACATTTAAGAATGGATTAGAGTGGATTTTTTGTTTCTAAGGAGTTTGATGAAAACTTACATATAATTATTGCTCATCAATATTTAAAAGGCATTGAAATTGTACTACAGCCTAACATGAGTTTTACTTGAAGCTGTATGATGTATTAATGATGTATTAATGTTGTCTTCTATTCAAATGATATTAACTGTCACGGCATTTTTTATTAAACGTATTTTACAGGATATGGAATAACATGAACACAGAGTAAGATACAGTCAGCGTATGACAAATTGCATCAAATTCGTTGAAAAATAGCGTTTACTTGACTGCCAAATACAGCAACACATTTGTGTTTCCACATTCATCAGTATTTATCGAGATGCAGTCGTTACTAAATCCCTATAAATACATCAATGTATTTTCTTTCTTTTTTACCCCCTTTGAAACATACAAACATCCTCTTCAACAGTTTGTATCTCCTTCTTAGCCTCCTGTCTCATAGACAAACTTTCCCCTCCATGATGGCATTATGCAGTTCGTCAGTGACAGCCTCATAACACCCAGCACGACTGTTCAGAAAATAAATCTTTTCACTCGAGTTTTGTGGCTTGTATCCTTCCCTCTGTAGCCGCATCTTCTGAATTTTGAACGTGCCTGAGGGCAAAAGTTAGAAAATAAGTTGACTTGACTTTTTTTCATGTGCGTGTGTTTGCTTGTCCTTGCATTGTTGTCTCACCTGTAGCGTCAACAGATGGCATGAGTCGAAGGAAGACCGGGCGTGCATAGGAGGGCAGGGCTTTCTGTAAAGTAATCAAGAATGCATCGAGGTCAAACTGGCCTCCTGCATGAGCTATTGCTGCCATACCAGCCTTTCCCTCCACACCTGCACACAGACAGAAAGACAGACAGACAGACAGATGACGTAATAAACAGAGGACAATATAATGTAACACCCACACCAAGCTGATAATCTTTTTCTTTCATGTTTTTTCCCATCCTGAATCTGTCTGGTCTCATCTCTACCTGGTACAGAAACTCCATAGACAGCTACATCAGTGTGTGCCAGCAGGCCACTGAGTACTCCCTCCACCTCTGTGGTGGAAACGTTCTCCCCTCGCCATCGGAATGTGTCCCCACTGCGGTCCCTGAAATACATGTAGCCATATTCATCCATCACCAGCACGTCACCTAAAATACAAACAGAGGGAAACCAAGAGAGACAGAAATAATAACAATCGTCGTCATCATCATCATCGTCGTCACCGTTGTCCCTGGAGGGGATTATAGAGCAAGTAGGACAAAGGTTAAGCCTGTAGTGATGATGATTCACCAGTACAGTTATGACTTTGCTATAAAATGATGTTGATTCAATGTGCCATCTTTTTCTGACATCACAGTGTAAGAGGTCTTGTGTAAATGGGGCAATCATGAACTTAAATATAGATTCATCATGAGCAGTGACCTAACTGAAGTGAAATGAATTGTGTCCTGTGTCCAAACTGCGTAACGCCCTCAGTGCGTCTATGACTATTTGTATCTACTTTTTTCCTCTTTACTTCTTTCGGGCCTGTGGGGTTGCCAAGTCCTTTTCAAAGGAAAAGTAGTGTTATCATCTCTGTTAATCATCATTTATCGTATCTTCCACTCATACGGAGCTGGAGTTTGTCCCATTATGTATGTTACTGTATATAATGCAGGAAATACTCTTGAACAGTGTCCAGTTTGTTATCAGTGACAGTGGATCACTCTCATTCATCTCTGCGCAATTTAAAGTCTCTAGTTCAGCTGTCTTACACTATATGTCTCAACTGTGGGAAGAAACATGTATGACCATAGAAAAGCTGGAAGTCAAACACACGCTGTCCATCATCATCATTGTGCCTGTATGTTAAGTAGACAGAATAAAACATGCCTGAGATATAAGCAGAGTCTCCCTTCTTGAAGACATCTTGAGCTATTTTTTGATTGGTGGAATCCTTATCAGCATACCCATCAAACCTCCTGAGCGGATCAGTATAGTCGATGCGTCCCACTAACATACCTGGCTCACCTGCAGAGAGGTAGAGATGAGAGGAGAGAAAAGAGAACATTTTTGATACATTCATAACATATGTTTGGCCATTTGTAGCTCTGTGTAGGTGTGTCCTCACCAGGCAGACAAGGAATACATAGTCCCTGTGAATCCCTGAGTAGCTCCCCGCTCTCCTCCTGCACCCTGACCAGTCTGATGGGGTAAAAGCCGGGCAGGATGCGGCTGTTGAAGCCACATGCCCCTACCTGGACACGTGAAAACACACGGGCATGAGACAGGGTACAACTGAAGAAACTCTTCAGTCTATACTCTGAAGTCTTTAAAGATGCATACACATGCACACAAACACACTTTGCCGTCTATGTTGATCAGGCTGCAGTTGCACTCGGTGGCGCCATAAAATTCCCCAACTCTTCGGATTCTGAATCTCTGGACGAACTCCTCCCACACAGAGGGACGGAGGCCATTACCTATGGCAACACGGACCCGGTGATGTGCCTCAGATGGGCGGACCGGCTGGGCCAACAAGTAACGGCAGATTTCGCCTATGTACTGGATTACCTAGACATGCACACAAATAGAGACAAAGGACAGAAAAAGAGGAGACCAGTCAGTATTGATTCAAGAGAATCAATAGGACAACTGTCTTGCAGCTGGACACATTTATTATGGCAGTGAGTACCCACGGTGCAGTTATGTTTAACACAGTCATCCCAGAAGTGACTGGCTGAGAACTTCCTCCTGACAACGACAGTCAAACCAAAGAGCAAACACTGGCCCACACCCATGATGGTACCTGTAAACAGCCACGTGAACACATACACACACGTATAGCATTTATTGCAAATCAATGATATTATACACCAGGGACATAAGAAGGCTATGCAAAAGCTTAAAAAAAAATAACTACTGCTATGATTAATATGGAAAGCAATAGTTAAAAAATGCAGGGGCTTCTCATTACATGTACAATCTCATTTATCTGATACAAAGGTACTGTGATGATGGTGTATTAATGGCGATGATAGAGATGATGTTTTCAGTCATAACAGCAGCAATATACAATATGTTTGGATTATAACTGTTGTTAGGATGTTATGATTTGTTAAAAACAGGAAAAATGAGTAAGATGAGACAGCATGAGGCCTACCTGCAGAATGATACAGGGGCAGGCAGTTGTAAATGATGTCATCATGCCGCAGCCCAAAGGAGTGGAAACCAAAGGCAGCGATGCGAAAATACCTGACAAGAAAGATGGAATAGACGGACATCCACCTTCACCAGACCTCATCGCATTAGGAGACACTGATGGTCCTGATTCTTATTGAAACACTTGAAACTGCGATTGCAATTCAGTCATTCCGATGTCATGATTTTAATGTTTTTAATGATCCTTTATGTGTTGTTCAATTTTCCTGACCTCAGAGTATAAGAGCCTCTAACTTGACAAATGTCGGAACACTCCCAGCAACCACTTGGCAGTGGCAAATGAGATAGAGGGTGGAAAAAAATGTCTGGGAAATAATCTGTGTTGATAAAATCGCTTTTGTCCATCAACATTCCCATAAATGTTTCTACTGTAAGTGTCATTTAAAAATGTGCTTTCAAGTTTCTTCCATAAATGTAACAGTGCAGAATCCGTTCAGATGACAACACAGATAAACTCACCGACTCTGCACCACTACAGCTGCCTTTGGCAATCCCGTTGTACCAGAAGTGTAGATGTAAAAGAGTCTGTCTGCATGGAGAGAGCAATACAACTGAGGTGTAAGGAGCTGAATGTTTATAGAGAATGTTCGGTATGCTTTTGACCTACATGCTTTGTCTTTTGTTCATTTGCCAAGTGTTTTCCGAGTGTGGTATGCACCCAGGCTTCCCCGAAAATTCTGCAACATGTTTCTGTCTCTCCTGCCACATACTCTGAATGACAGACTGAGCAAGCAAAGACTTGAAGAGTATTTACTTAGGAATCTCATGCGATAACAAAGATGAAACAACAGAGATAAGCTAATCAGTAAGAGAAAACTTATTGCACAGAGGAACAAATATATCACCTGTTAACTCAAAAGTGAAGTTTAGAGTGAAATTTAAATGTATTATATCAAATAAAAAATAAAATACAATGCAATACAAGTATTTCTTTGAAGTGAGTTGATGATTTGTTTGACAGTGTTGTGTATATGCATGCGCTATCCAGTGGATCGAGTTTCCTGAGAAGACCGGAGCCAGTGAAATCTGGCAGCGAGCAGTTTATTCTGGCAGGCAAAGGCTTCCTAGGAGGAGAAGGTATTCCAATTTTTTTATATATGTAAAATAAGGACATGATATGGCAACACACCCATACCCATACCTCCATGCACAAAACTCTTCAGAACCTCACCATTAAACCCCTTCCTGAGTGTGTAGTTTGGCGGGTGCTTGGGTGAAGCGGCCAGCAGGGCATCCAGGCTCTGAACACGCAGGCTACAAAGCTTCACCTCATCCTGCCGCTCACCACTGCTGAACAAAAGCATGGTGGGCTGCAGAGAGCTTCTCACCTCTGACACCGCTGCAGGGGGACCAGAAGTTCAGTGTGACAAACGTGGAACAAGCATACTGGTACGAATGTTTGTATTAACTGATCAGCAACGACAGCAGATTCAACTTGTAGCTTGATTTAATTTTCCTGATTTAATTTATTTGTCAGACTCTACACATCTGCTGTCTGCATATCAGTCACCTATCAGTAAATGTCGTCAGCTATGTAACTGTACTCACACTACCTCTCTCTGTAATGTATGATCTGTTCCTACCTTCAGTCAGCTCTGTTCCAAATACAATTGCCCGAGCACCAGACAGACCGACACAGTGAAGCAGTGAGTGCTGTCGAAGGTTGTGGTTGATGAGTGCGGCCTCTACACCGACCATAGCCAGGCCTAACCATAGAGCCACCACTAAAGGCTGGCTTTCCAAGTACAAGGCCACCACATCACCCTCAGCCCAGCCTTGTGCCAGCGCCCAGTGTGCGACAGCATGGCATCGTTTCTGTAGCTCCCTGAAACTCCAAACCTAGAATAAAGTAAATATGGAAATGCAGTCCGTCTTAACAACAGTATGACTGATAGTAGATGCGGTTGGTGCTGCATTTATTTGTAATCCTTGATATGTACTCACCTCCCCAGTGGCCTCACAGATCAAGGCAGATTTGTCTGGATGCAGTGTCACCATCTGGGCAAACAGGCTAGGGATAGTGCTTCTATTTCGCAGATTTCGGTTCATGGAAACCCTCACTCGCAATATAGCAACCAGACACCTTTAAGACAGAGAGGAATGGAAGAGGAAAGAAAGTTAAAAAAAAAAAAAAATAGGAGTGGAGTAGAAAGCAGCAGGCACATCCACACAAACTACTTACATCAGGTCTCTTTTGATGGTGCATAGAGCTACATGAATGAACTTCCAGGAAGCCCCCCAGGCCATACAGAGCCCCAGCCCCAACGACAGGCCGAAGAGCCAGGGGGGGGACAGCAACTTTATACCCCCCAAAACACTGAGGCATACTATGACACTGCCCATCAGATGCATAATGTGATCTGTGGGGATATAAACAGTCACTTCATGCACCAAAACGAGCACAATAGATAGCATTGAGATTTGGTAAGAGGAGGCTTACCTGTACAGGACTTCCAATCCTCATCCACCAAGAAGTAAAAACAGGAGTTAACAGCAGCAGTGGGCTCTGAAGCTGCTCCACTCGTCCTAAGAAATGTCAGCTTAACTTTTTACCTGAGCCACAGTGCGACCAGCAAAGAAGGTGAACTGTCAGATGCTTGCCGAGCGGTCGTCAGAAGTAAAATGCCTGATAAGCGACAGCACGCAGCAGAGAGCAGGGCAGGCTCCGACTCATTAACTCCTGCATCAGTGTAATAGCCCCACTGTTCCCGTGCTAGTCTGAGCCAGAGAGTGATTCATTACCGCAGGGGCAAAGTGTCATAGAGCCTGAGTTCTACAACTCTAAATATCTGATTTAAAGGGAAAAATGAATTGTTCATTTCATGAGCAAAATTCATAAATTCCATTTTACAAATGGCTGTGGTAAAGTATGATAACTGACGAAAGTACAATGGAAAAACACTTTATTACAAATAAATGAAAAGATTCCAAAAAAATTTATCAGTGATGATTTAACATTCAAGCAGAATTTTAAAGTTGCAGTCAGGGTGAAGCTAAATTTAACTATTTCATCTATTCACCTATTTAGAAGTGGTTGTGCAGTTAGCAGTTCATGCATGTTTTATACTGGTTTTGAATGTTGAAAAAAAAACTGTATAATTAGTAACATTAACATACAAATAAATGAAGTAGAGTACAAAAAAAAGTTCAATATTTCCATTTGAACTGTAGAAGTGTATCATAAAATGTAAATACAAAAAGTAGCCTACTTCAAATTTGAAATGAAAGAAAAAGAACTTCTGAATGAAGCTTGGGCACAATATTTCCCTTACAAATGAAAAGCTGAATTAAAAGGCAATAAAACACACCCTACTCATTTATTACACCACGCTGCTCCTACATTACTTGGTCTGGACCAATATCTTAGTAGCTAATGCTAAATCCTAGCTAAGTAAATAGGTCTATCTATCTATTGATCTATCTATCCGCCTGTGTCTGCATCTCTCTGCTGGCTGCTAATGCTAATAAACCACCCACAGATTTTCAGATGAAGTAGAAGCTTTAATAGAATTTGTGGTGCATTGTCTTTAAAGAAAACAGTACCTAACAACTTACAATGAAACAAAGTAGAAAAATAGGTTCATATAGCCTACCTTCAAACTAGAACACATAAAATATACTCTAACAATCAGAATCTTACGTTCACAAAATGCTGCATATTGCTTGTAGCTTTTTCACATAAAAATACATTTGTCAATGCATGAATAAACGGTATCGATGATCACAGAGAAGTGCAGCCATACTTAAGAACCAAAGAACAGCTTAGTTAAAAGCAACATATACTTGCCGTTAATCAGGGTCATAACACAAGAAATCGTATCACAAAAAAAGACGGATTTGAAATACAAAACGTCTCTTTTTTGTTCTCTGAAGATCAATGTCTTTTACATGACCTGATCAATTTCTATAAAAAATGGGGAATTGAAAAATATAAAATTGAAAGCTTTATTACAACAAGTAAACGGTTTTGGTTCTGTAAGTGGGACTGGTTCTCAAGTCTTCTTGATTAGTTCAAGTGCCATGCAAGTGAAGATTTGCTGGACTATCTTTTTGACTAAGGAAAAGTGCAGTAAAATAAACAAACTCAGGTCTTTACAATTCCCATTAGACCTCATCAAAATGGTTGAAGTTCTCATTTCAGGAATGTAATACCTTACAGTCACTGACAATGTGCTGAGGCACAGGCTATAATAAGAACAAAATAAGCAAATGCACAGTTTGATTGCAGGAAGCTGCAGGCTTATCAGAAGGGCGGGTCTGTTTTTTTGAATTGTCCCAGCATTCATCTTGTACCAGATTTGTTTACTCGGTTTGGAATTTCAAGAATAAAAAACTTTGCATACACCAATGGAAAAAAATGTACAGCTCAGTTGCAAACCAAGATAAATTCTAAAAAAAGTAGCCACAAGTGCTTGAAAAAAAAAAATCACTTATTTTGTTTAAAATCAAGAAACAACAGAGGTAAATTCCTTGCGGAAGCCCACATGGGAATCACAGGAGGAACATGAGGGACCATCAGAGGCACTTCATAGGTAATATACATCATCAGCCAGTTGTTTCTTACCATAATGACATATTGTTAAATACAGTGCATGGAAACAAATTAAAAAAATACTTTCTGTGAATCTCCCATGAACAAAAAGCACACCCACGCTTATTTCGACTTTAAACATTCATATAAAATACTTCACATACTGTTTGCTCAGGCTTTAAACATCAAGGGCATCACTCATATGTTTTTGTAGCCTGCATTATGTAGACTTTATGGTTTGAACTTGAAAAATAAATAGTCTATATCAGTATCACTTTTAGTCACTCCAAAGGGAATACAGCTTATATTAGGACTGTGATATGTTCTGGTTGAACTGATAAGCCACTAAAATATTTTCACGTTCACTTATTGAGCTCCTGAATAAACACTAGAAATTCTTTTTGCCAGCTGTGACAATAACATTTATAACATTAAACGACACCAAAAAAAAAATTTCTGTCATTATCAATATAACTTGATCTAACACCAAAGCGCTGCACAATATTATGAGTGGGAAAAATAGGCAAAATAATGAGGTATAAATGCTGGACTTTGTGATGCACCATGCAAGTGCATGGTTACACTTAGATGAGGATGCTTGTACTGTTTGTTGGATTTAGAACAGTGGGTTTTAAGTGGTAGAAATTGGTCCCATTAACTTCAATAGGGTCTGTATTTCACAAAAAGGCAAGATGCAAGAAAACACAGAAAAAATGAACATGATTTGATGTATAGGAAATATGTTTTTCTTCTTTTTTCCTAAGATGTCAATTTTGTTGCAGTCCCTCAGGTCGGGAAAACCACTAGTTTACTTGTACAACAAAACTGAGTTTAAACTGACATTGAGGCGAATAAGTCACGACTGAATTTTTTTTTTAAATGATCCAAACCTCTCAAATCAGGGCTAATTTAGCCCAGTCGGGCCAAAGGTGTATTACTCTTGTCTTTGGGGAGGAATAAAAGACAGATCTCTTCATGTTTGGGATTCTTTGGTGTGCTGCCCACTCTGAGAACCCTGAACGAACAGAAATAACACACGGAAGAAAAATGTTAATTTAATGTATAGTATATGTGTCTGCAGTGGTGGTAGAGGTACTAGGCCTTCACTCAAGTAGCACATCCTCAATGTAAAAATACTCCACTGAAAATTCTTCTTAAGGAAAGTACATAAGTATTACCAGCAAAATATACTATCTAAGTAGTCATAATGAAAAATGAGTGTTATATTGATAGACATTACATAAATATTGGATTAAAATTATTGATGAAACAATTTTTACTACTTCATATACTGTTGGATAATTTAATGTTTAACAATGCATCATATTTTATGAGCTTTTCATATATTTTGTATGTAAAATCTGAAGCTGGTAACTGTAGGTGTCAGACAGATATAGTGGAGTAAAAAGTATATACAAATTTTTAGTAGGTAGCGTAAAATGGAAACACTACAGTCCAAGTACCTCAAACTTGTATTTAAGTACAGATTTGGAGTATATTTGATTATGACTAAGAGATAGTGACAGAGAGTGAGATCACTTCATGCTTACTTGGGACTGACTGCTGGAGGGATTGGTACTGCTGAGGTCTGAGTATTTCTGTGGTGTGCAGATGCAGGAGAGGAAATAGGCGTATTCATCTCTCACCTGCAGAGGGCAGCAGAACATCAGGGGAAGAAAATCAACTGAAGGACATGTATTGACGTACTCTACTGTCATTTGCCATCACTCATTCTTTTTTATCTTTAACAAATTTAACAGTTTTATCTATTGTGTTTATCTCTGTTTGAGCCTCATGCATTCAATCCCAGTTGCTCACACACACGCCACACACACACACACACACACACACACACACACACACACACACACACACACACACACACACATACAGCTACTGTATCCTACCTGTTTAGACAGCAGGCAGTGCATGATGAACACCAGCGTCCCCTGCAGGCTGTTGAGAATAGTGAAGATATATGCCACCACTGTGGTACCTTCCTTTTGAAACAGGAAGGCCCCAAACACCCACATCAGACCCAGTATACACATCTGGGCTACTGCTGTCACAGTGAAAGCTCTGTAGATCAAAAAGGGAGGACAGGGGCGGGGGATGAGAGAAAGCGCAACAGATAGGGAACCTCAGTCAGACAGATGACTCAGTTACCACTGCAGTGTTTGGAAAACCCCATAGAGAGCGAAAGAAGGAGAAAAATTGCATGGGTACGCTTCAAAGCAGCTACACGACAGAGACCCTTTCTTAACGGTTTACTGTCTATTGAAAGCTTGTGGAGGAATAAAAGCTAGAGGCAACTGATGAGTATTAAAACATTAGTTTGTAGAGAAGTCAGTGATGTGTCTTTCTTATCCCTATGAATAACTAGCAATACACTTCATACTGAGATACAGAGAAGATTAATAGCATGTAAAAGTGAAACCACCTAAAACATCAGTGGAGATCCACTTTTGATTTCAGATCCTCAGAATCAGTGACTTTTTCTTTCTACACTCACCAACTTTACCAACAATTTATTAATCCGACAAGGAGAAATCCTTTTGAGGTGCGGATGGGATGCAAATTTTTGCCACTGACAAAACAAAGAAACCCTTTGATTATAATCGAATACTCTCTGAGCTTTGCTCAACTGAAAAACTTCCTACTCACTTGCTTTTAGCATAGTAAGTTAACATTCCCATTCCCTTGAATAAACAGAACATCACTGATTGATTATACAGTGCTGTCTATGACTGGAGTAACAAATGAGCATACTGTAGATAGACAGGGTAGGTGGGAAAAGCCATTCAACGGCATCCCATTAGAGAGCAGAGTTGGTATTGTGCAAACATTCCCTCCATGTTTCCGTCCAAAAACTTTCACATTCTTTCCATCCATGTATTTTTCAGTTCCCAAAGCTGCCCCATTTGACCAACCTATGTATTAATTCTGCGTTCGATTGCGCAGAGGAACAGATGTGGGTGGTAGTACTTGACACATTGCAACAGCGAGAGAAGATGCACAAAAAGCCACACTCAAACACACACAGGAAAACAAACCCGGACTGACTTAATTTTCTGTAGATTGCAAAGGTCGGGGTTGAGGCTGGTGAACTTCTGAGCGAGCTTCCAAACGGTGATGATGAAGAAGAAGACATTGATGAAGATGACGAGGCACACAGGGCCGAAGAAACTCCAGATGAAGCCGTCTTCCAAGGAAAGCCAGCAGCTAGTTCGGAGGAAGGAAAAACATGCGCAAGACCTGTCACCGAGGCAGATAACATCAGGTCTGTGTAATCCGCTGATTAAGTTGTTATCATTCAAGCAAGTATGCAGACACATACACACATACATACACATTTCCCTCTCTGTTTGTCTCATTAGCTCTCTTTCACACACCATACAGGCATTTTCAATTTACCATACAATTTATCCTTTTTCTTCACACGCTTACTGGTTTTTAGTGCCGTATCCCTTTGGTTTAATGATGGCAGATATAATGACGAAGACAAGGGGCGTCCCATAGCCGGCCACAAATAGGTAGAGGGGCCGAATGGAGGCATTGAAAACCAGGACAACCATACGGTACAGCTGCACGCCTTCCAACAGCATCCACGTGAAAACTCCCAAGAAGAAGTAATGGAGCATCGCTGCAACAAGCCTGCAGCCGCCCTGTAATGTAATGTGATAACATGAAGAAAGACAAGATAAGAAAGGAAGGAGCACAGGATTTAAAAAGTCTCATTCAGTCAGCATCTGCTGATCTGATAAAAAGTACTTTGAATTGGAGAAGTAAACATCAACAGTTATTTTTGATAATCACAACCCCAATATTTAGACCAATGGTGGAAGACGTAGTCCTTTAGTAAAAGTAGGAACACCAAAATGTAAATTACAAGCATTACAAATAAAAGTCCTGCATTCAAAATGTTTTGAGCACAAACATATTATCAGTAAAATCTATGTAAATCAATCAAATGTAAATGTATTAATTATTATTATTTATTATTATTAACTTTAATATTAACACATCATGGTTTTAGTAACTGTTAAATATTGTAGCAGGTCGAGATGGAGCTAAATTCAGCTACATCATATACTGTTGGATGGTTTAATCTATAAAAATGTTGCATCATTTATAAATTAATCATGTCTTGTATGTAAAATCTTAATCTGCAAACTAACTACTGCAGTAGATACAATGGCGTAAAAATGGAATTTTTCAAGTAAACTACAAGTTCCCCAAGACCGTTCTGAAACACAGTTACTTTCCACCACTGGATAAGACAGTATTATTGTACTTTCTAGTGAGATTTTATTTTGGTTCATTCAGGAGTGTTCTCCACCACTTATATGTAGAAACAAACTTATATTCGACCACTTTTGGATACTTCACTCTACTGTCTGAGCCTACACAACTTTCATTCTTTCTTCCTTTTTTTTCAAGCCTCTAGGTTATCAAAACGTTTCACTGTGATAGGGCAGGAAGACGGGTTTGAGGTTTAATATAGCAGGAACACTCTGGTGTTAATATAACAGGAAGGTAAGTGGAATACGTCAACCCTTTGTAAAAAATTGTAATTTATTGACATTCTCATTAAAGATAAGGTCAAAAGTCAGATTATTGCACTCCACATAACTGAAGTCCCTCTTTGCTTTTAAAAACATACCACAGGTGTAGTACGCGAAATGCCAGCCAGGAAGATGAGGTCAGCCATGAAGAGGCAGACACAGAGGTTCAGGTGGATGGTGGTGCGGGTCCCTTGTATGGAGCGGCAGAACTTGAATGTCAGGATGCACAGTATCAGACACAGTATGGAGATGGCCAGCCCTATCTTGGTCACCATCTGGAGCCCAAAGGTGGGCTAGAAGAGAAGACACGTCAGATCCTGATGTGAGTAACTGGACTCATGAGATCATCATTCAGACCATTATGTGTTCGTGTTTCCGATGACATATAGTAGGTGAGGGAGGGAGAGAGCATTGTGTTTGTGTGTGTGTGCGTGCATGTGCGTGCGTCTCTTACTTCTATGTCGTACAGGGCCATGAGCACGGCGAAGCTGCTCAGATGATTACATTTACACACAGTGTATAAGGCTTCGGATTGATGCTGATCGCAACCATCTGTGGACCAGACCCCTGTCTCTTTCCAGTATGCACAGATGTAGGATACCTGAGGGTACTCCCTTGTGTCCTAATACACAAAGTAAAACCGACATGTCACAGACAGACTGTATGTTTTATATGTCTTCATATTCCCTCATTCCTAACTGTTTTGACTATAATGATCAAAATAAGTAACACTCTGACAGAAGCCGGACCACACTGAAAAGACTACTACCTGTTCATGTTTGAGTGTGATGTTGACAGAGCGGGTCAGATTTTGAGTGGAGGGGTTAGAGACCACCACAGACACAACTTTAGAGACGATCTTGAAGGAGGGAGTCACGCCATCTATTTCATGACCTTTGATCTGTTCAAAAGACCTGTCAGCTGTGATCGTAAGGTTCTTGTAGCTCAACAACGCAGCCAGAGCAAAACCTGTAAAAGACAATTAGAAACGTGAGAGTATTTCAAATACATGAAAGTCGTGTCTTACTTGTCAGAGGAGCAGACAAGACAAAACATGAGAAGAAGAGTTTACCAGGGTATGTTCCCGTCCCAGTTGCTGTTTCCCAGTCAGTGTCTAGACTTGCGTCCTGATTGGTCAAATGGATTGGCCCAGTGGGTCGAGTCTTTCCCCTTTGAACAGCAATCACTGCATCTATTCAAAGAAATAACTCATTTCAAATTTAAATATCACAGTTCACAGTTAATGTTAGCTTTCAGAAAGTTTCCCACTTTCATTCATTCATTATTATCATCGAGGGAAAAGGCCAATGAGCTTGTATTTTTTTCAAATATGCAGAGCTGTGCACAGCTGAGCTTATGGGCATTGTTACCTGTTTTAGTGGTCTCTTTCTTGGTTAGTTCTTTTTTGAGCTGAGGACCAATGAACATAATGGAGTTTTCCACTGTACCGAGCAACGCGCTCACATGTTCACTGCTGTCCAGGGTACCAGGGGACAGGATGGCCTCGGTCACTGTGAAAAGTTTCTGTCCAAGTTGCAGGACAAAGGAGGGGAAATTAAGAATATTATGTGTGTCTGTGTGTGTGTGTGTGTGTGTGTGTGTGTGTGTGTGTGTGTGTGTGTGTGTGTGTGTGTGTGTGTGATTTGTATTTGTTTTTCTGACCTCCAGCAGCACATCAGCCTTCTCGACACCAGCGGTACTTGGGTTAGACAGAGTCAGACAGCTGTTTCTCATCATTTTTAAAATGTCCGCCAAGCCTCCGAGTAACTGAGAGACAGAGATAGAGAATAATAAGACCATTCAGCTTTCCCTATACTAACGTCCACGTATACTAAACTCTAAAGGGCCAAAGGGTGGTCTAGTAAAAAGTAAATTAAGGAAATGAGCTGAAGTGCTCTTCAGCAACTGCTGCACTGTAACTGACCCTGCACTCTGAGCAGCCTAAATGGGGAGAAATGCAAATAATAAATCCTGTATAAAAACTTCATACATTATATTTATTTTTTGGTGTCGCAGTTTGTCCATTCTGCTAATAATTTTGTATTTAAACATGCAGCTTACCTGTGCAGGCCCCTTATCCGTATTGAAGCTGTCACAATGAAGCTCTAGATGAACGGAGCGAAACACTACATTATCATTAAACCAGGTGAGCTCCATACTTCATCACAGTATGTACTGATAGCAGAGGAGTGTTGATAAAATCCACATAGCAAGGCAGCAGCAGTGAACCATAATCACCTGACATCTTGTGAGACATGCACCACAGATCGTCGTGAATCAAATGAGTCACCATGGAAAGTGAAGTAAAGGCAGGCAGCGGACTGTCATTTCCTTTGTGTGTATGTGTGTGAGTGTGCAAGTAAACACGACCCGACTGCAGCTGCTACAATGACATCTGTGTTTGGAAGCTTATGCAAGGAGGATGTGAACAAGTAGAAGCTTCATGTAATGAATTTGAGGAAATAAAAGCCATGAAATATAAATTTAATATGAAATAAATAATGGCGATGGAGAGGAACAGTGTATGCCTACACTAACCTGAACATGGCGTCCTTTCGTTGCCGTAATTGGTGTGTCCTTTTCCACACTGGCACCAGAAACTCCCGTTAACGTTATTACAAACGCCATTCTTTCCACAGATGTCCTCGTTGTTAATATCAGCTTCGCTGCACTCATTTATGTCTGTGTAAGGACAGAGAGCGGAGACATAAGTAATCACTGACCAGCCAGAAACAACTTCTGAATATAGCAGCAACTGCTTTAGCCCATAATGGAACAAACATCTCTGCAAAGTCATTGGGGCACGGTCGTGTGAGTCTTTCAGTGTTGGCAACAAGATCTTGAAGACAGGTTCTGAACTGTCTGGTAAACGGTGTTGTGAGATTTTGTCTTGCCATTTCTAGTTAGTTAAGAGCTGCAATTCGAACTAGCGGGGGGCAGGAGATGGCTTTGTGGTTGAGGTCAGAGTCCATGGAGTCATAATAGAGTAGATGAAACAAAAAAACAAAACAAAACGCAAGACCTTTTCAAGATCAGCTCAAGCAAGGCATTTTTTAATTTCTTGAAATGTCCCTTAGGTGGAGAGCTATGAGGCCCCCTGATTCTTTCCGAATTTTATGATGTACTCATTTCCATGTAAAATGGGAGTTGTCAGAGCAGTTGTTCCTATTATCTACAGAGTAGCTCCAGGTTTTATCAAAAGATGACATTATCGCTATAATCAATGTATGTTTAAAAAAAAAAAAAACACACAACTCTACCTCTTACAAAAATTTGAAATTATCAGCAATAAAATGCACCAATACTCTGAGGGGTTTTGCCGCTACAGCCTTAGCGAGTCTGGTATGAGCAGTTGCTTGTGGTATTATCCTTACTACTTATTATCACTACTGAGTCATGATTCTTGTGTTACTGTTACATACTGTTTTAGCATTTAGCATTAGGTTCTCAGTAGGCTCCAAATAAACTGAGCTTTACAACATGACATCCGACCACGTCTTAAGCCGAAAGTGTATTCATGTGTTCTCAATGGCATTCCATTTGGCCATCTCGACATGCCACTTATTACATGGTGGCAAGGGCAAGAAACGCGCTAAAATGAATGTGAAAAAAAATGAAAACTAATAATAAAGCTAATATAACCTTTTCACAGCTTTCAAGTGTTGTCAGAGACAGTGCAGTACTGAGCTGGTGAGGTTTTGGAGTGTAATGTCCACACTCGAAGTCAGGGCAAACAGCCTGCTGTCATAAGCTCTCCCTGGCTGCTGTGCCCTCCTGATCTCTTGCCAAGAATTCTTCGTCTTTTGTGTTTTTATGTTGTTAAGGATAATAGTGCACATTTTTGCACAGTGTATCCTTGAAGGCATTCACGGTGTTGAACTTAGCTGTTCGCACAGAAAGTGACAAAAATACTCGGGTGAAATGTGAAAAAAAAAAAAGAGGGTCGTTTCAATCTTGCTTTTTTCATACCTCCACACATTTAGCAGATTAATATGTGCTTTGGGTGTGCCTGTCAAAGGCTCTTTGAAAAGTTATAAATATTATCGGAATCACCCAGTCGGTGGAGACGATCTGTTGGGGTGGGTCAGCTTTCACCTTTCACGATTCTGCCAGGAAGTAGTTTTGTGATCTCAGGCAACTCCCAGCACAGCGACACACTCCTTTGGAAGTGAAAAGTGTAGACACAGAAAAGTAGACACTACTTACCTATGCAGTCTCCATGGCTACTGCTGGCGTTGGTGTACCCAAAACGGCAGGTGCAATAGAAGCTCCCAATCAGGTTAGAACAATTAGCATTGCTACCACAGACTGTGACATTTTCAAGACACTCGTTGTAATCTGAAAGAACAACAAGTGAAGACGGCCATAAGGATGATTGGAGAGAAACAAGTCACTGGTCACATACACTCACAAATACACACTCACCAAGGCACTGTCCACTTAGCCCTGTGAAGTTAACTTCCCCTTTAAAGTTTCTGAACCCAGACTTGCACTGACAGTAGAAGCTGCCATTCGTGTTGAAGCACTCTGCGTGTTTCCCACATGGCTCTGGGAGTTCTTTGCACTCATCTATATCTGTAGATTTGAATACAAAAACATAATGTACTTAGGTCAATACATAACAAAACATGACATTTACTGTGACAGTGTCTTTCATTAGTCACTACGTAGTTAACTTGGTCATCTGCCCACCATGATTACCAGTCTGAGGTTACAGCAGTGCTGTCAAGGCAGGGCACTTGTATTTGCTCTTGTGTTGCTTGAAATTGTGATGAACTAAGAATTTAAACATCTTCTGATGTTGTTTTCATTGTAAGTTATCCTGGATATGAGCAGTGCTTAAATGTCTAAAATGGAAAAACAAAGTGAAGTGTCATTAAAAAAGGCTACTCTTCCCAGTGAACTCCAGTAAGAGAGGGGGGAGAGGGATGGTTGAAATCAAAGGATCATGGCAGATTATTACCAAAACAATTACGCCTTTCCGATCTGAAGCCCCTCTCACACACAGAGAAACATTTTCCCAGCATATACATTAAGCCTGTGGGGAAAGAAAAAAAAGCCAGTTAGTTTTATTTTACAATTAAGGACAAGACACAATAACGATGAGCATCCACACTTGCTATTTTTTAACCTGTATTCAGCCAGGCAGGCCCTAATGGGACACTTCCAATGACAATTTTTACCCAGAAGGGGCCTTTGAGGAGCCCAAGTGACCCTTGAGTTGGCCCCAAATTTAAACTCAAGCTGTAACCCTGCTTACAGTTGTAATGCCCCTTTTTCCATTTTTGCCTCTGTACATTATAGCGTCACCCTGGACACCCCGGCTCTACTTGCAAATTATAACAAAAAATCCCTAGAAAAAAATCTGGGAAATCGCATGCAGTTTTGCTTCCAATCTATTCCATGATGAATCATGCTTTTAATCTACAGGATTCACAGCAATGGCTTCCAATGGTGACCAAAAGTCACAGCAAAAAAAAGCATCAAAACTTCTATAGAACCTTCTCAAAACACTCTTATATCATAGTCCACATCTCCACCATTGCGCCGTGTGCTCAGTATGCTCCAAACACTCCACCCTGCTAAATACGGTATTTCTGCACTGTGGTATTGCCTTCTCATAGCTCCAAAACTCCTATGATTTTTTTTATTAATCCATACAGTGCTGAAAATGTGGATCAACAGCGGAAATGTGGATTATGCCTATAAGAGTAGTTTGAGAAGTTTTTTTGATATGTTTTGATATGTTTTAGCCCTTTGTTTGGGTCACCATATTAATCCATTGTAACACCTGTAACTTCAAGTGGAATACATCTGCCAGTCTTCCTTGGAGTTTTTTCTGTAACTTATTGGTCTGTGGCAAGGTGAGAGTTTGGGTTTGTGGTTTGTTCATCTGGGTATATGGCTGAAAGTGTCTCTCTCTCACCCTATCCGTTTCCATAATCATTTGTCACACAGTCACACACGTTACCCTTCACACAACTGTGAAGGGTGACCTCAATGGAAAACATCATGAGGTCAAGGAAATATGTGAAGGAGAATTCATAAGTACTAAGGAACCCCAGCCCAGTGCTAAGAGAATCCGACTGCACTTACACCAACCGATATAATTCTGCGACAGCTGATGTTTTTGACGTGGGTTGCTTTATACGTTGCTGCCGTCAGGAGTTGTGGGACAGCATTATCTTGTTTTCCTTCCGTAAAGGATGGTCTAGTGTATCCTATACTAAAGGCGTTAAGATAGGAAGCACTGAAGCACTTTTCCTTAGCATTTGGAGAATTTGACCAGCTCTTATCATGGCTGCCACTTAGATACTTAGAAAAAAGACTTTTCGACAGCAGCCATCTCAGTCGAATATTGTTGACTCGGGTGACAATGGTAAGGCAGAAAACAGCACCCCCTACATATGGTTTAAGTAAAAAAAAAAAAAAAAACAACTCCCAGCTCCCTCTCCTGTGTTCCCCTCCTTCGATCACAATGAGCCCTCTGTTTTTGGGTGATGAGGCTGGAGTTCCCACAGAAACACCACTTTAGGAAAAGCAGACAGAGTTTGACAGTAGCAAGTGAGTATGTGAAACAGCGTGATTGAGTCTAACTTTATGACCAAATAACTGCAGACAGAAACAAGGCCTGACTTTATGCGCAGCTGACTTTCATTCACCAGCAAGCACAGTGGTGAATAAGAATAGTTTGTCTGTCTCAGAAGCTGTACTTTCTATATGTCTCTTCTGTCTCACATTTCTTTGTGAGCTGCATGTTACATTTCTCTCTCTGTCTCTCTCCATGCTGCATTACATTTGGGCCTGACATAAGAGTGGAAGTTCTAAATTTAAACAAAGCTCTGTTGACTTGTCACCATTTAGCAAACACACCTCATCTTACTCTGAAAGGTTAAGTTGACCAATAAGTGTAACTGAGTGTCATGTTTCCCATTCAACGCCTGTTTCATAACTAAGGGTATTTTTGCTTCTGCTGACCTTTGAAAATAAATCAATGTAGAAATAGTTTTTTGGTTGATTTTTTTTTTCTTTTTGTTTTGGTTCCCTCGAAACCTTGGTGCTCAGTAAACATAGAAAATTTCCAATCGAGATTTTATTGATTAACAATAAATCGAACCATGGAGGGGCTCCAGTTTGTGTTTGACATCCTAATAGCATAAACAGAGACTCAGGCGTGGATCGTGAGGAGCAATTCTGACTGGTAGAGTCTAAAAAAATAAAAAAATAAAAAATAAATAAATCACTAGACACGGTACTCTTTTTATTCAAAGTCATGGTGTAGCTCATTTGAAGAAAAAACATTAAATATTGTCAAATATTGTGTTTCCACAAAAACACTCTTTCAAACTCCCATGACATTGTTTGAGAAACTACTGAATTTTGGAGCTATTATTGAGTTTTGACTTTTGATAAAATAATTTTAATTATCAACACAGTAGCTTGTCTTGTATTCTCAAACCGGGCTTCCTATAGGCCATAGCCAAGCAGTTTAAAGCTAAAAACATATTATGTAAGTACTTTAAACCTGCATTTTTTTGTTTTTTGTTATTAGTAGCATTTTTTGTTCCATGTAGGGGGAGTCCAACAAGTTGTAAATGCAACAACACTGCCATATTATCATCTAATAAAGATCTTATGGCTAATGTGATAGCAAACAGTTGCCTATTTAGAGACCTAGCAGTTGCAGAGCTGGATGCAAACATGAAACAGGAACAGTACAACAAGAAAGCAATATTTTGGCTGCAGTTAGGTTACCAAACTGTGATATGATCATTAAATAAAATACATTAATAAATAAACTTAATATTATTTTCCCATCCACTTGAATGGGAAAGTGGTCTAAGACTCTTGAACCCCACTGTACATTTTTCATATATTTTGTTTTACATTACCAATTTCATAAAAGATTTTAGGCAACATAATACTTACATTATTTATACAGTAAATATAATATTGTACGGTAGTTCATTAAAACCAGTTATGTTTTGTATATGACAAATATGTCCTACACAGCATGCATGTGTGTTAATAATAACATAGTCACTCAACATACAGTCTAATGTATAACATTTCTACAAAAATTGAATAAAAAAAAAAACCTTTCTATATGCAAAGTTAACTACTGTTGCTTATAGTTACACTGGTTTAACCCCTATAATCATTTCTGATGGTGGTTAGCTTCTCAAATCTGTCAGATGTATTTGCATAGAGCAGAAATAACACCATCCTACCAAGGGTGGTGGTTTATTCAAAGGCTTTAATCTGAAAGCCAGAGGAGCTGCTCTGACATCCATCCACACATCACAGTGGTAAACACAGCTGCGCAGTGCTGTCTATCCACCAGGGCTAACGCTGCTGGTGTTGCCCATGTGAGCTAGAAATGTCAAATATCACCCCTTCTACCATCAAAGTCGCAAGTTGTGACCAGCGATAATAGTGGCCATATAAGCAGTTGAGCTTATTTAAAAGACAGAAATTTGTATATGGAGGCCATTCTACCAAAGGGGTATATTTCACTGTTTTTTTTTCTACAACTGCCAAATGGTAATAAAGATATGTGCGCATCAGCTGAAGTCTTCTACAATTTCCCAACTTCCCTGTTCTTTTTTTGTTTTTTCTAAGCCTTCACACAATCATTGTGTCAGACACGAACACATGCACACAAACACACATTGTGCTCTCATTGATAGGCTTACCAAGAATTAGTAGTTCCTTGGTCCCAAATCCCATGTCAAAGGTGAGTAATATTCCACACAGATGATGACTTGATCAGATGATCAGAACTGTGAATTAATTTTAAATCTGGTTGATGTCCAGAAAACAAAGTTCAGGTCGTCTGACAGAAGTTTAGAGAGAGGTATTAGGATTTTTTGGACTTCACTGTGGTCCAAGGTCCAAAATCCACAAAGTATGAGTGAAAAATAAGTGAGCATTTAAAAGATGAATCCTTTTTGTAGAAGCTATTCGTGTGGCAGAAAAGATAATAGTGAACCTTCACCAGATTTCCTCTTCTGGCAGATTGAGGCTCTGAGCTTGAGCACGGTTCGCACCCCACCCCCTACCGGCTCGCTCTCCCCCTTTCTCGCTCTCTCTCTCCTTCCCTTGTCTCCTTCACGGCATTCATTCTTGCTCTTTTCCCTCACTCCATATCTTTCCATGCGAACACATTTGATTCACACTGACACCGTATCGCATTGCACGCACACATCCCCCCCTCCCTCCGTTTACACTGTCTTTCACATTTTCCTCTACGCCCCAGTGGGCTCTATTTCAGGAGCTATTCACAACACTCCTATGAGAGACAGGAGAAGAGGGGAGGAGGGATCAGAGACTGAGGAGGGGGCGATGACTAAGACTCGGTCGAAACAGCTGCTGCTGTACTTGAGTTTTGCCAGTAAGCAATCTTATATCCGTTCCCTTACTCCCCCCCGATCCCTTCACCTCCTCTCACTTTTTCTTTTTCTTCTTTCCCCTCTCAATGTTCGGCCCTTCACCCAGTTCCCCCACCGTACATGCTGCAGCTGACCGTTCGCCAAAAACCCCGACCCTCTCGGTTGCTACTGCTACGTCTGTCAAGCCCCAGCGCAGTTTACAGTGATAGGGATTAAACATGTACCTTAGAAATTCTGTAGTTTTTTTTTTTTATTAAAGAGTGGTCCCTGATTTCAGACAGAGGCAGACAAAAAGCAGGCTCCTCGTTTCTAATCTGCAACTGTCGATTTCTGCGGCTGAAATGATGACGGTTCGCTGGCAGATCTCATCAGGTTTCATCAGATTTCATCAGCCTTAGCTCGCTAGCTAAAGTAGCATTAGCTTCATGACTTGGCTGGAAACGCTGTGCGTAGCTGACTTTTTTTTTTTTTTTTAACTTTTGCAGTTGACTCGCTTGACTGAAGCTGATGCTACACGTCCCAGGGCAAAAAGTCGGCATCCCCACCAGTCGATGATCCACGCAGAAGACATGTAAAACTCAATAGGGAAACCGCATTAATTTCGTATTGCAGTGTAGACCTCGTTAGTCTCCGTCTTACACAGTTGCGAGGTGTTTTTCCCCATAATGTATTCCCACTTATGTGTTTCATAGCTATGAAGCAGAGGCCAGTCAAATGCGTGAAACAAAACGGCAGAACGGTTCAAATAGCTTTGTTGTTTTGGACTGAAGTGAACTGGGGCCTTTGCTAGTTGAGAACAGCCACCTGTAACTCCACAAACTAATGCAGTGATTTAATGCTATGCTCCCTGGCCTTCTTCTACAAGTAACACTCACTGTAACAGGTAACAGTCACTGTTGCAGGTAGTAAGGCAGTTACTTCGGTAAGGTCAGTGGTTCGATCCTCGGCTCCTCCAGTCTGCATGTTGAAGAGTCCTTGGGCAAGATACTGAACCCCAAATTGTGTGTGTGTGTGTGTGTGTGTGTGTGTGTGTATAAAAGCGCTGTATGAATGTGTGTGTGAATGGGTGAATGTGTAGTATAACAGTGTTGTGTAAAGCGCTTTGAGTGGTCAATAGGGCTAGAAAAGCGCTATATAAGTGCAGTCCATTGCAGCTTAAGTTCGAGCATGTAAACACAGTTTCATCCTTACGCTTTTGCTTTTGTGTTTTTGGCTTTGGAAAGGCTGATTCTTGGGTACCACCCTCTCTGAATATAGAGTATCGCTCTTACTACAGCTCCCTACACAGTGCTTCTGCATGTGGAGAAATCCAAAGCTTGACAAGCCTCCCTTGCCCAGTTTCAGATCACAGATGGCTGTGAGTCGACAGCACAGTTGACACAAAAACAAAGATGCAAGATGCATACAGCAGCCGTGAAGACGAGGATAGCAAATCCGAATGGCAGGAGGATAAACCAAAGACATATCAGGCAGCGGAGAATAAGAGGACAGTGGTGAGGGGAGTAAGAGCACCTATTTTTATTCAAAACTTTCCAGATGTGTGAGATGATCTCAGTTGTCATGGTTACCATATGGCATACAGAAACAACCTCTATCACTATCTTTGATTCATGTCCAAGTCGTAAGCACATGACACAGATGTTGGGCGTAGATGACCTGTTTTTCTGTTGATGCACACGGTGGTTGACAGGAAACTCTTCTGCTACTAGTGTGAAAGACATACACAGAAATTGCACAACATACTGTAGCTGTTCATAGCATCAGCAATTCCCATTACACAGTGGGGAAAAAGCTAGCTGATTTGAACTCTTTTCCTCCCTTCAGTCTCTCATTGTCTCTGGGTCTTGGTTTTCTTAAGCATCGTCTTGACTCCCTGTCCTCGTTTTTCACAATATTCACGCAGAGGGCGGGACATACGGAGACAAATGAGCAGACACACGGAGACAGACAAATCACCCTCTAAGCGGGAAGAGGATGAGAGAATAAAAGTACATGTCCCTCCTGCCTCTCTAGTAAACAGAAAGCTAAATAAAAGCAGACATGTCTTATTAACTAGGCGCTAGTGTGTGCGTGTGTGTGTTTTTGTGTGTGTGCATGCGCTCATGCTGGCAGGCACTGAACATTTATCCAGCATGCATTTAATGGCTGTCTGTCCATTGTGACCATCAGTCATCCAAAAGGAAAAACTGCATGGGAAAAATGTGATCTGTCAGAGGGAGAATTTTATTTATACGAGACGAACAAGTAGCTGTAATCATAAGAATGTTATGAGGAAGCTGCACATGTGGTTACAGGAAAACCTCAGTTTACTCTCTAGTCTTGACCTGCAGATTTGTGTTGGGGAAACATGATGTTACTGAAGTTTCTTGCCCCGACTTCCTCAAGTTTGTGTCCTGACCTAAACCTTAAAAACACCTGTCCACATGCAAGATTTTGTTTACAGTTAAGCTTTGAGAACTACATAATTGTTAGATCAGTTTGTACATATGTGCTCACTTCTATTCACCTTCTATATGCTTCCTTTGGGCAATGTTATTAGGAAACACTTCATAAACTTCCATTGTAATGCAGATGATACCTAGTTGTACTTGTACTTGTCAGCCCGATGAAACCAATCACTTAGCTAAGCTTCAAGCATGCCTTAAGGACATAAAGACCTGGATGACCAGCAAATTTCTGCCATTTAACTGTGGAACCATCTCCCAGTTTGGGTCAAGGAAGCAGACACCCTCTCCATATTAAAGAGTAGACTTAAAACTTTCCTTTTTGATAAAGCTTATAGTTAGGGCTGGCTTGTCTTGAACCATCCCCTAGGTCAGCTGCTATAGGCCTGCTGGGGGACTTCCCATGGTTCGCTGAGCTCCTCTCCCTCTCCCTCTGTAAACATTCATATCCCATGAATGCCTCTTACTAATTTGGCCTCTCTCACCTGTAGTGCTGGGCTTTCTCGTCTTTCTCGTCTCTCTCCTCCTGTCACTTCCTGCAGGTATTTCTGCCTCCGGAGCTACAGAGTCTGGATCTGTGACTGCAAACTGGCTACTTTCCCCTGATCCTGCTCAACCCACACTGCTTCAATTATTATTATTATGGTTATTGTTATCATCATTATTATCATTATTAGTACTATACATCTCTATGTGGAAGTTGTGCTATGTTTTCTTTCCTATTGCCCCCCTCCCCTAAGCTGTGCTCTTGAACAGTAGTTTTGTTTTGTTTTTTCAACCGCAAAGCCTGACTGATCAGAAGGAGAAGTTATAGTATGCTTTACTGTCAAAGAGTAGACAGTATTTTAAAATCACTGTTTTTCAAAATTAAGGTCGCAACCCACCAATGGGTCATGGGAGAGTTTGAACGGATTCCCAAGGGGTCATTAGTAAATAAAATGCTATTCGGCTGCTGTCAACTACAAAGACACTCAGTAAAATATATTTCTTGCAATCCGCAAGTTGCACTCAAGTTTAGTGTTCCTTTGAAAGAAAGATTTTTTTACTCATTCCTCAAGCTCTAGTCTAGGATAAAAAAATGCATCGTCATGACATACTGCATGTAAAAGTTGCTTCACTGTTGCCTTACACTAGTACGGTGGAAAGTTTCTGTACCTTATTTTAATGTTGTTGAATACATTTTTATGACACTAATAGATGTACAGATGCTAGTGCTCAGAGCTGCTGGCACACACACTCACACAAACAGGAACTTTCCAAATGGAAACAGGATCATAACCATACAGCTGCAGTTGCCGTTTACATCTTGAGACTCAGTCGGGCACAGAGACAGACAAGCTTTGGAAAACAGTGTTGGTGCTTTTCACCGGTTTTTCACCGACTCTCTCATATTATTTTATCTTCCACCAGTCCAGGAGGACAGCTGACTCTGCCTTCAAGATTGATGAATTACGAAGTTTTACCATCTCCTTGTCGCTATCCACTCAGTTGCCACATACTCTTTCCTCCCCCTCACATCCTTTTTTGTACGCATTTTTCTTATCTTCTTTTTTCTCTGGCGTGTCATCGCTTCTTGTTGGCCTTGTATGTTTTATTAACTCTTTTCTAACATTTTTACCTATTTATTCAATTCCTATCCCTGCTCCAGTCCAATAGCCCTAATTCCTAACTTAATACATCTTCATGACATTAAAGTAGGGGCTAGTGTAACAAAATATATTACCTTATACCGAGAGTTTATAGGCAGCGGGTTGTGCAGTTTCTTGCTCTTAGTGAAAATGTACAGAACTGACTCAGTATGACTAATTTTCATATCTTTATTCTAGTTTAATTACATTAAATGACCTGTCATGGGCAAATAATAAATAACATATTTTCATATGTCATTTTTATTGATGGTGGCTCACTACAAAACCATTAGTTTAATGATTTACATCCCAATAATAACAGTACATTAACTGCAAAGGAAATAAGTGATTTCATTCATTCTCATTTTAGTGTTGCTTTACCGTTGTTTTATCAACACAATGCTCTACAGAATACTTTTTATTTTGTGAGCCACTTTGTAACAATAAAAAAGATCCTTTCAGCTTTCAGACTAAACTACTCAAAAACATTTATTTTGCTGGGCTTAACAAACAGAGGTAAATATGCTGTACATGTTGTACCAAGCTTGCAATGTGTCTGTGGCTTTCGATCTGGGTGTACGCCTCCCTCTCGCTACTGCTTTTATACCAAATATTTTTAGCAAGAAGTGCTGCTCAACTTTTTTTCCAAACCTCAAGTTACTTCCTTCTGATGCCACAAACAGCAGTGACATAATGCGATAAAGAAAAGCGGGGCAGTGAAAGCGTGTGTATATTGTGTGTGTGTTAAATATTGCTTATTATGCAGTTTGAGTGTAAAGTGCTGAGGAGAAGATCACAGAACAACCTGACACTGGTTTGTGGTTATAGTGCCCAGCAACAAGTAGCAGCAGCTTCTTTGTTGCTGGATGGAGCTTGCTGTGTTTTAACATGCAACCCTACTTTTAAGTATGTGAAACAAATATAATCAGGAGGAAAAAAAGTTGCTTTTAAAAGAATCAAAATCAATTTGCAAAATACATCAAAAGTGACCCCATTCTTCAGTATGAATCTCAGAAGACTTTATTCTGAAAGGATTCTTAAAGGTTTTCAAAGATTTTGTCCCAACATAGTGAAAGTGAGATTTTAATTTAATAACTTATGAAAACACCCAAGCAGAGTACTGTAACTCGGGTTATTTAGAGATGATGAATTATACAGTAGTTGATGTATTCTTTAGTTTGTTAGGAATATCCTAAGACCACATCATGGTTTTGGGATTCCACAAACCCTGGTTAAAGCCACACTTTCACAACCCTCCGTTCCATTTGCTTCACTGCTTAAGATATTTAAACACGACTTGGGCAGGATCTCCTGCCAGTGCCGGTGTCTCAGTGTGAAAATGCAAATCTCTGCAGAAGCTGCAAAGTGTAGACGCTCACAGTGTCATTCACCTTTATTGGCCTGTGTGTCTGTATAAGCCGGCATTTTACTACAGTTCGATCAAAGAAAAATATAGAATTCAACACTCAAACTAAAAACTTCTTTAAGGGCAGTAGTTCCCAGCCTTTTTTTCTGGCTTGTGACAACAAAATAAAGAGTTGTCCTTCCTGTCAGCAGTTAAACACCATTACACAATGGGTTACTTCTTCTTTCAACATAATAAGAGGATTCCTGCTTCGTATCGCACCATCAGCCTGCCTTCCTATGTCCTGGAGAAGATGCTGTCTTTACAAACCGCTGCCACACCACAGTGTATGCGAGCTCGCCCAGTTGAAACCATAGCAACAAACCTGGAAGGCAACCCCACTTCCAGTTGTGACTTCCTGAGGAACCACTCACCTCATTGGTTCCTTCCTGAAAAAATGAGGTTTTACCATATAATTAATGTAGTGTGTGACGGAAAATGAATATTTGTGTGCTGACTTTCTTTTTTCTTTCCTTACCTCTTAAGGCTAACATAAGCAATGTGCGGTCCACGGTAAATCTAGCTATGTTGTTTACTTCCACAGTAATGTAAACTAATGTAATGCTTCTTAAATTTTGACAAACTGTCTGTGTGAATGTGTGCGCACATCTGTTTTCTGGAACGTCATCTGGACTCATGAATCTCTCTGTTTATATCAGACTCCATTAGAGAGCATATGTCCATGTCTAGTTAATATGTACACAAAGGCATATGGATGGAAAGAAGGGGATCAGATTGAATTAATTACAGTTTCCTCTCTGTCACTGATACATTCTTTCCCTCTTTTCACCTCCGTGGTTCTTTATCACTCTCAATCCGTAATGTAAGTAGATTTCCCTCCTATACTATCCTCTGTAGGGCATTGATTTTTGTCTCCTTCATCTTCCCTCCCTCCTTCGGGCTGTCTGTGAAGTGAGGGGGTGGAGTGAGGTGACACAGGGCAGATGTTTCCTTCCCAGCTTTGAAGATGCTTGTAAAGATAGGAGGAATAGTGGAGAGGGTAAAGCCTGTTACTCTGTGGAGGCTGGGCGTTTTACAAGGGAGGCCACAATAACACACAGCAGATACAGGCTCAGTTCTGGCAGCAGCTTTGGAAATGGTAGCTGTATAATCTTCTTCCGCAGCCGCAAGCCCTGATTGTCGAGCTATCACCACATTTAGTGAGAGCTGCTTTCAATCTTGTCTAATCAGCCTAACCATCAGTGCTTTATTTTGCAATGTGTTTATCCGATCAAACTGAACTTTGCCTGTTCAGGAGTTTACAGTCCGTATTTATACAGAGGGCTGCAATGATCAGCCAGACGTTTTTGCTTTTAATTTTTTTTTTTTTTTTAACGTATGGATGCCATGAGTCGCTTGGAAACAATAGCTTGTTTGACTGTCCGCTGCATCTGTCCCCACACTTGTTGAGGGTCTGAGGGCTCAGATTGCTCTTCTTTGGCCTGAAGACAACATGTTTGCCTTACAGCTACACATTGCCACCATGTGGTTAAAGAAATGACTTTGTGAAGTGAAGCTCATTTGAAAGCTGTATAGCGTTTCAAATGTAAAGGCTGTCACATAGCAAAATGACGGCACATTTTAAACATAAAGGGACTGTACAAACATTACTAGGATGAGGGGTGGGGGGTGTGGGGGCTCAACCTTATGTTTCACATTTTAAAAAAGCAAGGTACTCCCCAGCATTATGTTCACATTCACAATAACTAAAAAGATCTTAGTGTATTCTGGGGGGAACTCCACTAAGTAAATAAGTTCAAATTGTCTCAAGTGATTTCTGCCCTCTGCACATAGTAAAGTGCACCTTTTTGATTAAACTATTCATTTTAATGTTAACTATATTGCAAGGGAAGACTGAAAAAAAAAACCACCCTTCTCTAACCCTGCTCTTCCAAAAGAGTCAAACTAGTCCTCGTTTAGCCAAAAGAAAAAATATAGCACCCTCCCACTTTTCTTACCCCACTAATAATTTTTGTACAGCCCCTAATTTGGATACACTTTTGACAAATTTTTTCGTCTTTATTGATTTAAATATTTAACAGCATTAGACTGGGGTTTTGTTTGTTTTCTGCATTCTTCCAATTTGAAAGGGCAAAAGTATAAACTTAGCAGATGACATGAAGGCCGGGAGACAGGGTGCAGAGGTATTCCAGCAGAAGAAACAAACCCCACACACACACTGCAGGATGTCAGTCCACACACAGCTCCAGAGGAAAGCTTTCCAAAGGCAGATTTGAGACAGGAGCAATAATAGCAACAGAATCAATTTTCTATAAAAGTACAAAATTAACCCCCTTTGCACAATAATACCAAACATTTAAGCTGCATTGATATCTTTCACCTTCATACATGAAAATATATGACTCTATTAAATATAATTTTGTCTGTTTTCTCAGCACTAACTGCTCTAACCATGACGGATTCAGGCTTGCAGAAATTCTAAGCATTGCATAGATGGTTCTTCAATCGGACACAGTGTGACCACAATGGATTAAGCTGTAAAGATAAGCAAGAGACAAGATTAGAGAGTAAAAGAAAGAGGAGAAAGTCAGATCAGTTATTGTGATGGACTTAAAATTGGCCACACCTAAATGCCTGCTCACCTTTTATGATGACCTTGGCCAATGCCTCACTGGAGCCGATGTGGTTGGTGGCCACACATTTGTATGATCCAGTGTCACTCAATTTAACGCGGGCGATCAGCAGCTTTCCATCCTTCGTGGTCTCTGCCCCTGCAGGCAGGTTGGCTCTGCCCACCCGACTCCACACGAAGTGGATGGGGTGAGAGCCGTGGGCCAGGCACTGTAGGCGCAGTGAGTCACCGGGCTGAAGTCTCACCTGATCAGGCAGGCAGGTGGCGTATGGAGGAGCTATATGAAGGAGAAGACCATTACTCTTAACCTGTGCAGTGACAAAGGATATGGATGGACAGTATCTGTGTTATTGTCTGTTTTGTCCACTTACTGTCCACCTCCATCTCCGTGTACGCCTCACTGTAGCCATGTATGTTGGTTGCGTTACAGATGTATTGTCCTGAGTCTTGGCGCCCCACGCTGGTCAGCGTCAAAACACCACCAACCACTGTGTGTTTCCATGGCAGCGGTGCTCGGAGCTTGGACCACGTGATGACAGGAGGAGGGGAACCTGGAATGAAGAAGAGAAAGCAAGGGCTAAGTGAAAAATGAGATATGAGAGCAGAACTGGGTGATATTTGAGCATACTGACATCTTACCACTGGCCTGACACTCCATTGTGACTGTATGTCCCTCAACCACTGTCATTTTTGCAGCGCTCACTATAGCCACTGGTGCTCCAGGCCCCCCCTCAACAATGATTTGAATTTTAACCTCTGTCACCCCTTCACTGCTCTCAGCCTGGCAAATATAAACCCCTGAGTCCTCGGGACGCACTGCAGCCCACTGAGGAAAGAGATGACAATCATTATGTTATATCGAATTAAAAGTAAAATGTTCAAATGAATGAAAGTATTGCATGTATGGTGTTGACATCATTTATTACATGTATGGTGTTGACATCGTTTATTTCCGTGGTAACCAGCTGAAGGGTGGAGCTTTGGCGTTTCCATGTCAGCGTGGGGCGTGGCCTGCCTGTGGCGCGACACTCCACTGACACAGCGTCACCCATCCTGACCCGCAGGGGACCCGCCGGTGTCAGCCGCACTTTAGGAGCATCTGAGAAAGAGAGAGGACACGGGGACATGACCGATACATTCAACCTGCAATATGTTATTTCTCTGGGCACTTCAGGGCACTGAAGTTTGCACTTGTGTTGCAAACACAACACTGACATATCATGACCTTTTAAGTTAATACAGTGAACTTGTTACCAAACAGTCACTTATTAACACGTCCAGTTATGGAGCAACATTAGCATTCATTTGGATTTTGGACACCTGGTGAATATAGGTCCAATATTCACTCCCTTTTGGTCTGTACCTCGTTTGGGAAATATCTGGCTCTTTAGCGGCTAAATGCTCCACTATGTTCACCTGCTGGTCTCTTACTGTGTCTGATGGTGTTTGCTGCTGAGCAGGTAGTGGACAGTGGATTTGTGAAGCTTTATTGCTTTATTTAAAACCATGATCACAAACTACTCCGCTCTTGAATGTGACTGTTTTCAACTGTGTTCCGCTGCTGTTTGTTTGTTTTCTCGTTAATTATTTATGTGTATATTTATTCTGTTTTAAGTGCACTCTCAACATCACTGAAAATGAGGCCATGCCCCGTAGGATACTTCGAGATTTAGATAAAGGTTGAATGAATTGAATGAATTTCAGCAGAAAACGATGCTATGAGAGCAATGAGAGTGAACCACAACAGTAAAGTCAAGGGTCCGGAGAGCTAAACAATGAACTGAAACTCACTACGAAGCTCCGTGAGGCCGAGGGGAGCTGCAGATTCAGTTGATAATTCTCTGTAGGCGCTTCACTACCAGAGACGCCTTTCACATCGGTTTCACATTGTCACACTGATACACAGTGTAGGGGAAAAGAACATCAACTAACCCCAAACCAACTGCTCTAAAATAATAACTGATGCACTTGCACACACACACGCAGAGTACACTCACTGGTGGGTACAAGGTAGTAACGAGCTCAGGGGCTCACAGCTGGAGGTGGGGTTTATAGGGGCCGATTAGTATTAATTTCGTCGGCTATTTTTTGATTTAGTCTTAGTCCAGTGATCAAAAGTCCATGTTAGTTTTGGTCTTTTTGGTCATCAGAAGATTTTTTGACAGAAAAGTTAGGAATATTTTAGTCTGGTCCGAGAACGAGCGTTTTAGTCAAACATCAGCAAACTGCTTTCAGATATTTTCCAGTGTTGTATCCTTGTATTAGACTGTGTCATGCTCACACAGAAAGCGATCAGAGGAGGTTGTACACTGCCATTTAAGGGCAGTTGTAAAGAAAATATTTGGAACTTCTTTGCACACAAAGCAAGTACTAGACAGCTGGCTACTGCTCAACAGACCTTATTCAAGCTCCAGACCAATCTTTTCAATAGGCTAATATGCTGTGAATTTGAAAGAGAAGTGGATGTCGCAAACCGGCTACGTTTAGCTGGCATCCATCAAAAATCGACAAGATCTGACTATCAAATGTGTGTGACCATTATGTTGGGCTTGCTTTAACATGGAATTGCATGTTTAACACCAGAATAAACAAGTTTCAACAGTCTAATGAAATAAAAAAATTGAGCACGGTTATTTTATTTTTAATGAAAGGGAGGCAAGATAAAAAATAGTGTATTCTTTAAGGGGCCCTGCCGTTTCTAGCTCTGCCATTGCGCACACACAGTTGGAGAGATACTCAAGTGTGGGTACAAGCTCACGCTTGACGTTGAGCACAGCGGCGGCGGCGCTGCGGCCTGCGGAGTTGGCGGCCACACAGCGGTACTGGCCCTGGTTTCCAGGTCTTGTGTTAGCAACCGTCAGCACAGAGCCATCGGGGCCGATCTTAGCGTTGTCTACAGGACAAACGGAGCTCAGTTAAACTTGAGGATGGCGGTGAAACCTTGAGAGCAGTGCTTACGTTTACGCGCTGTCACTCCTGACCTGGTAATGCTTGGTTGTTGGCTCTCTTCCACTCCAGCTGGACCGGCTGCGCGCCGCGCCCCACTTGGCACCTGAAGCTGACAGACTCCCCCTGGCGCACAGTGGCGGCTCGGGGCTCCACTGAGACGACAGGAGCCTGGCCGGCCGCTGCACAGGGAGGTGGGGAATGGTAGCGCCACACACACACACACACACACACACACACACACACACACACACACACGTGCAAAAAACTCGGTGAACCTTTAGACAGGTCTGGGTAAAATACAGTTTAAACAAACGCCAGCCCAAAGCAAACAACCTGAGCAAATACACAGACTGAGCACAAGTGCTATTTGATGACAAAGCAAAAAAGAAAAATGTATAAAAAACTAAAAAACTCTCGAAAAAGTGTCAAAGACTTATTCCTCTGTGACTTGATATGTCAGAGAGGAATATGAAAATAGTTTCACTTTGATAAAAACTATACATTTATTCATTTATATTAAAGGTTAGTTTACCCAAATTACCAAAAATGGTGGTCGTGCAGATTGTTGTGGTTTGATTTGCCCAGATTTTAAGTTTTCTTCCTTGTTTGTGGTTGAAAAATTACATTAAAAAAAAAAAGTACAATATGTCAATCCAGAAACGTCCCCATTATTCTAGACAATCCACAAAACACACTTTCAAACGGACTATGTTTTAAGTAGAAAGTGGCTCGAATAAAAACTCTTTACAGTCAGGTCTGTGGATTATCCAGCGTAATGGAGACACACTGCTGCTGAAGTTTTTACATATATCATTTTTATTGGAGTGTGAGCAGCAGTTTGCGTGACCACCTGAAGTACAAAACTAAAATACATCTCTACAGACATCAAGCGGGTTTACCGAAAAAACTGTCAAGATGAGAGACACGTCTGTTACATCTGCAATATTGCAGCCGATTTTTCTCTGCCTCTAAATTTAAATCAGATTAATTACCTGAACATAATAGAGAACACAGGATCAGAGCCCCAGGTGATAAATCCATGATGAACAGAGAACAATCCCACGGTGTCCACAGTGTACAACCTCTCTCTCTCTCTCTGACTGTCTCTGTCTTTTTCATACAATCACACTCAACCTTTGACCCCTGGCTTACCATTTACCCCTTCCCCTATTCAAACACTTGCTTACAAAATTCAAAATCGAATCGTCTGATGTGCCTGACTGATATCCAGAGAGTTCATGCTAATAAATAGCTCGTGTCAGTACACGCACAGAGGTTGTGGGACCTTCACTGATGAAAAGTACAAAAGTTTGACCTTGTTATTTAAATCATTTTTCAAGTGTGTCAAACTACAGCGCATGGGGACATTGATTTCACCACTTTAGTCTTCAGAGTATCATTCGGCTTTCCAAGAAAATCGTCTCACTCCAGCCAAACCCTCCATGTGTATGTATTGACCACTGAGCACGCAGTGATAGCGGCTGATGAAAAAGAATTTGAAGGACTCTCAAAGTACAATTGCCCTTTGTTTTTGTCCTGTTTTTTAACACAGAATTTGAGATGTCAGTGAGTCGCCTGAAGTAAAGCTGGAGAATTTTCTGAAATAATGCCAAAAAAAATGAATAAAAAAAAAAACTGTAGAGAACTGGATTAAAACACTAAAGAACCATAAGAAGTCACTGAAAAGAGCGTGATCCCTTTTTTTTCTAATTTTTTTGATCGGTTTGGATCAATAATCTCATAGAACACATTGGCTATTAGACCTTCTTTACATTTTAAAGGATATGTAGCAATGTTTGCAGAATAACAAAATGCAATTAAGTCCATCTTAATGTACTGTACAAGTACAGAAACCTGATAATACAATATATTTTGGGATAATGTAACATTGCAGGTTTACATAGACGAGATATTAAAACTTCTAAGGAGTGTGGTGTAATTTTAACTAATTAAATAATGGCCTTCTGAGACTCAAGATGTTATATAATTATATTTACATCATCGTCCTATATGTACGTTGCATCCTGTCAAGTCAAAATCACAATTTATTTTAATAATTGCATTTGCAGTCATGTTTTTTAACTATCTTTTTTTTCATACTAAGAAGCTATTACAATGAGGGGCAGCCACTACTTTAACAGATACGGGACAAATGTGCACCTCAGCAGTTCCTCTAGAAGCTAAATGACATTCATATCTAATTCACATCTAACTTAATCAGTTCGATTCGAAGCCTCTTCTCCTGCTTATCAGGTCTCAGGAATTGTTGGCATTCACCACTGAACATAACACTGAAGGTTACTAGAAAAAGAAAGGAGTGATAACAAAGAAAGACAAAGCAAGCGTTGGTGGGGGGAACATTACTTCGCAAGCCTGGTTAGGCAAGAAAAAAAGTTGTTTCAAAATACCCAGGGGCCAATTAGATGCAGTGACAGAGCTCAACACTAGAGGGCACAGATGAATAGAAACTGGCTTAGTAGTTCAGGCGTGAACACATGAACACAACGAACTGGGCCTGAGCCACTGGGTCTAAAGCCTCTTTAGTTTGTTTGCTTCAGTAGCATTTAAGAAACATAAGTACCTGTTAATATGCAATATTCTATTTACATTCATGTAAATAGAGACAAATACAAAACAACACAGGATACAAAAATGTAATAAGTGAGTAGCCTCTCAATGTGTTTATTCATTTTTGGTTATTTCTGCCATTTAGATGTCTTTGTTGTACTGTGCCTTTGCATTTTCTGAAAACCTTTTTCTGAAAAAAAAAAACAATAAAAAAAGAAAGACTATCCTGGTTCAACATCTAATAATGACTACATGCCCTATTTTTGTCTTTTTCAAAATTTTAATTCTTTGAAAGAAATTATGAAAAACTGATCATCTTTTCATCACTGATCTATTTTTTTAATGAGAAAAAAACATGATGAGAATTTTTTTTTTTTTAAAGTAGTGTCTGCACATTTTTTTAAATGTGAAGGGGTGAAAAACTCATGGGAGAAACATAGAATAGGATCAACACCATAAAGAAGGATGTAAAAAAAAAAGAGTTTAAATTTGTTTTGGAAATTCTAAAGAGTCTGTTTATGGCTCGGCTGTAGGTCAGCCTACACTCTGATTCTCTATTAGTTCAAGGAGCAGGACGGGGAGTGGAGAGGGGAAAGTACAGCATCAGTTGGAGGTGACGGCGCATGCTGGCTAGTGCTCGGGCTGAGGGGAGATGGAAGGAGGGATCACCACTGTCCTGCCAGCCATCATCAACCTGCAGAAACAGACATTCAGGGTGGGACAGGATGTTAGCTGTCAAGGTAAAAATATGCCCTCAGATTCAAATTTTCGTAATTTTTAATTTTCTTTTTTTTTCTTTCATCAACTTTCACTGTATTTATGTTTGCTTAAATAATTGGATTATTCCCCGAGTTCTACAGACTCCAGATTTCTGAATTTCCATGTAAATGAGAAAAATTCTTCATGTCTTAAAACTGTACACCTAATAGCAATTTATGAGTTTTTATGGCTAGTGTATATTAGCAAGATCTTGTCTACTAACACATGCACTAAAAACAGAAGAATATGCACATCCCAATGGTGTTTTTAATCTGGCTGAAAGCCCGCTATCGATTACCTTTGTATCTGTGGTTTGGACTCTGATTTCTCCCTGTATTTTTTCAAACTGTTTAGTAACGAACACTTTGGTTCTTGATCCTGTTTTTAGTGCTTCAGTTCTAGATAGTTGACATGTTGTGCTATTAAACTCCAAAGTAGCTAACCCTTAAAATGTGTTTAAAATCAATAAGGTTTGCAGTGATTTTCAACTTTTGAAAATTTTGAAAATCTTCTCCAAACAATAACTAAAAACATGCCAATCGACTACTAAAAGGGATTCAAAAGGAAGGCACACAGTCAATAATAACCTGTTGCCTTTTTGCAGGATTACATCTTAGTGTGAATTTTCAGTTGGTGACACAGCACAGTATATAGTATGTAAAGAAACTACATAAGTAGGGTCCACAAAACGTGTCACTCCGTACTACATGAAAACACAGGGAAAGGCTTATACCGTGACGACTCAGTCGGAGAGTGTGTCACTATAGCAAAAGTGTGTGTGGAGAAAGTGAGATGGTTCCTCATAAGCTCCCATCAGGAGTGTAACGCAGGGCTGGGTTAGGGTTGCACACACACACACACACACACACACACACACACACACACACACACACACACACACACACACAAACACATACACACACACACACACACTCAAAATCACACACGCACAAGATTAAATCACCGATACACAATATACATTGTGTATACACCGATGAGTCAAAACCAACACAAAGATGAAGCGACGATCATCTCGCAGCAACGGCGCATGTCAAGATTGAGGATATAGTAGACGGTGAGTGAACTTTCGGTTCTCGTAGTCAATGTGTTAAAAGCGGGAGAAATGGGCAGGTGTAGAGATCTGAGCGACTTTGACAAGGTCAAGGTAAGCGGTGAATACCTACAAGCAGTGCTGCAAGGAGGGACAAACTACAGACCAGCAACGGGGTGTTGGGGGGACTGCTAGAACAAGTCTTACAGGACTTCAAGGATCTGCTGCATAAGTCTTGGTGCCAGATACCACAGGGCACTTTCAGAAGTCTTGTAGGATCCATGCTACAGCGGGTCACACCTATTTCTGCAGCATGCAGAGGACCAACAGCATATTAGGCACAGGTGGTGATAATGTTTTGGCTCATCAGCGTATATTTGGTACGAGTGCAAAGGTAAGCATGTTCTTCCAGACAGGTCCGTTTTTTGCTAGGGGGTCCCCTTGGGTGCCACCAGCTGGAAGGGGAACAAAAGGAAGGAGGAATTTTTTTGTAATTTATTTCAGACACACTATCTACTTTTAAGTCCAACTAATGTTATGTACCACGTGGTTATGTACCACGTCTAAAGCCAGAAGTATTCTTACCTGTTCTAAACGGCCAGATTCAAAGCTAAAAGCCTGATCTGTCTCTCTTTTTGTGTATCTTTGTAGTCTTGATACAATTAATTGTACCAACAGGGGTAGCAGTGCACCCTTTCAGATAGTCCCTCCTCAAGGCTCAACGCAGGGAAGACACCTGGCTCTGGCTGCAGTCCTAACTGAGGCTGCACTGATGCGGTGAGAAATAACCCCTCCCACTTGGCTGAGGTCAAACCTAGGCTGACAAGACTTATTCTGTACTGACTGTAGAAGTCTGCAGGGCGTGATACTCAGCCAATGAGAGGAAAGCGAGGAGCAGGTGATTTATGGGCCCTCCTCAAGAGAAAAGTGCCCTACCCCCTCACTGGGGTAGGGTTTTGCCAGGTGGGAGTAAAAATATTCATTCAAAATCTCTGTCTTCTGCTTGCTGAAGTTTCTTCGTTTCTGCCTGTCAGACGAGGGGCGATTACAACATTAAACACTCTGCTTCACAGTGTTGTAAGTTACGAGGGGTCAGGAAAATAAACGAGTGCAAGCAAACCCTGGAGCGTAGGATCATGACAACCTCACATGTGCTCCGCTTTAACGGCATCTGGATAGCGCTGAATTGGCAGGGGATGATTTCCACCATTCGCTCAGTGTCCTTCAGAGAGGGGTCGTGTACGGGACTGTTCCCTCAGCAGGTTCTTCACGTGGCCAGTGAATTCACTGCGTGCCTGTATGCGAGGAGGGATGAGTAGGTCAGGTACGACGGTGAGAGAGAGGAACAAAGAAAGAATTCAATCAAACTCACACATTAGATGTTGATGAGCCATTCACTGCACTTCTGACCAAAACCCCTGTTGGGATCCTTTATTTTGCTTCTCTGGCATCCCAAAACAAAAAAATACATATTCAGAAAAAACATTTCTGGTGCTCAGTTCTGAGTGGTTCTGTCACATGGTAGGTTGTTGTAAAATAACAAATCTATGACATGATGAGTGAAATATCAAGTATCACTTCATGACAGAGTAATACTTCATTGTCATATGTAATTATTTTGTGATTATTACAATCAACCACCTGGTATTTTTTAGTATTATGATGTGTAACAGTAGCTTTGCTGAAAACGCATGTTGTAAAGTCCCTGTAAAACTGCTTGTGATTATTTTTGCTGAAATGTCAAACCTGTTGCAGATCTGTTGTATCTGAGCGAGCTTCTCTCTGTAGTCTGCGTGTTCCAAGTTCCCATCATCAGGAGATCCTCCACCCGCCACTACAACAGCTGCTGCTGCTGCAGAGGCCCCACCCGTCTCTGGATCCGCAACCCCCTCTGCATGATGTTAGTCAAGCTAACATCATGTTGTCGCATGATCTGAAAGTCTGGAGGGTCCTCTTCTTGGACGCCCCGGATACTCGGGCTGTGGACATGCATAGAAACTGTCATGGCCTCATCAGGTGTGATTGAATCTTTTTTTTTTTTTTTTTAAGGGGCCTTATCTGGCAACGTAAAAATGTTTGGATATACGACTTGGGTCATCAAGAGATCAAGTTTTATATGCTGAAAATTTCTACACCCTGTAATCAATAGCACTGGGAAGAGACTGAAAATCAAGAACAGAGACATTAAAAGAGGAAAAGATCTGAGAAAAATGGGAAGCCTTTGTATAACATGTTTACACGCTATTCCAGAATTCCTGGCTCAGCTCCGAACTAGAAAAACAGGATGCACACTGCATGAGGAGAAGGTTGAACTACATAACATCTGGAAACGCTACGCACAAAACCCACTGGCATTCAGTCAAGCTTTTAAGATGTTTCCAAACATTGTAATTCCTGTTGATAAGTAGTCTGTTCCAGTGTGTCAAATTTAATGGATTAATAGATAGTTTTACATAATTAGTTTTTATGTCACTTTCTTTAATTTGATTGAATAGACGTTCATTACAATTTGAAGGACAAATATTCATTGATTCTTGCAGTTTACCTAATCTGAGATAAAGAAATGAAAGAATCTCAGAAAACAAAATGTTGCTAGAGAAACATGAGTTTTATAGGCTTTTTTCCTATAAATAAAACATTTTGCAAAGCATTTTTCACTCTGCATACTACAGCATGCAGCAAAATTTGTTGTACTTTTCGTGCAGCAACTGTGCACAAACTGAGGGATTTGATGACTGAGAAAATGTAAAGAAAACCAAGTCGAGGAAAGAAAGGTTGTTGAACGATACAACTTGATATGTGTGAGAAACTAGGTCAAAAAGGATTTTTAATTATTAGGTATGCTGTGTTATTATTGATTTTTCTAATAAGTCTAAGAAATCCAAGGATTTTATTGTAGGACTGTTGTATTGGATGTTCAACTAGGTGTACCTAATAAACTGGCAACTGATTGTGTAAGAAAACAGTCAGGGCAAGAAAGAGAGGACCGTCACATAGTGGATGAGATGGAAAGAATAACTGATATTTGAAGGAGGTGAGGTCCTATTAATGTTAATTAATCCATAATTAGTGCAGTGTTTGGGCCAGCCTCCAAAACTAACCACTGACAGACACTGGACATACATTCATACATACACTCACACAGTTTGTGAAGTTGGGGGGTGGCAAACTGTCCCCCAATGCTTGTAGTGAAGGCCAAAAGGACTCCAAAGTCTGGAGATTATCAACTGTCCGTGAAACACAACCATTACAGCCTCTACCTCTAAGTCATCCAATTCAATCTGTCTCTTCCTCACCATATTTTTCTCAGTCTCTCTTTTCTTTTTGTTTCTTTTCCCATCTGCACCTCCCATGTTTGCAGCTGTCTGTCTGCTGCACATTTGATCTGCCAGTTAGCCTACAAAAAAACAAAAAGTGTAACCATCGGACAGTGCCAGGCTAGCTGTTTCCCCCTGTTTCCAGTCTTTATGCTAAGCTAAGCTAACTGGCTGCTGGCTCCAAACAGAGGTGAGAGTGGTATAAACTTTCATTTAAGTCTCTGCCAGAAAGCCAATAAGTGCATTTTCCAAAATGTTGAACTATTTCTTTGAAAACACAAAGAAGCCCCACACTTGGACCAACATGCTAACATGTTCCTTCATTGCCACGAACAAGGCCACCGTAGTTTATTTTGAGTCAATCCCACATACACCGTCCTGTTGCCATAAATACTCACTTGAGCACCAAATGTCAACAACAAACGCCCTGTTCACTTCTGTTTGAGTAACTTTTGGAAAAGCCTACGGTGTCCAGCCTTTTTAAAAAAAAATCTAACTATATATTTCTGATCCATTTCTAAAGATTTAGATCTTCAGTAGGAGCAAATGGACTTGGCGCTGTGTCCCACAGGCAGGATAGGGAGGTCAGAAAGTACTGAGAGATGGACTGACTGTTGGTTTTGAGCTTTTCATGGGATTTGCTAGCAGTAAGAAAAATATAGAAAAACACCATCTTTATTCTTTAATGATCTTCACAATTCTGTAAATTCAGGCTGTGAGCATGTGAAAAAGCTGAATGGCAGCCAGTAGGGAACTGTCTTTCCCTCCTGCTGCCGACCTCAGGCTTCCCTGTTTCAAGGTAAGTGATTGAAATGAGGTAATAATGAAGTTCTGTGTAGCTCACGCGTCTCTGTGCATTTTGTGGAAGGAGCACTCCACTCAAGAGAGAAGTAAAGACGATCTCCTTCCTGATGAAACACACGTTTTGGCCCTTTACTGTATATTCAAAATCAAAATGTGCGTCAGTGGGTTGGGACTGAATGAGGATAACTAAGTCAGGATCTAATATTCAGATAGTCTTAGTTATAAATCTTTGTACCTTCCTGATACTGCTCAGTTTATTCGTGTAATTCACAAGAAATTAGAGCTACTTCAACCTTAAATCATCTTAGCTTCCTAATGTCAATCACCCCAGATTAGACGATCCTGTTGCTCCCATGAATTTCTCGGTCAAAAGCGTCTCTTGTTATGACGCTCCTCCAGCTTCTAGCCTCAGTGTTTCTAGCCTTTTTACCACCTGAGCATTTGGAGAAGGTCATCACCAAAAATTACCCAGGCAGCCAGCGGAGGAGGAGTTTTAGAAAGATACCATCACAAACTGAAGGCGCAGGAATGCGACACACTGAGCACAAGAGCCAGAGAGGGAGAAAGAGACACAATGCATTAATAACAAGTAGCAATAGATGAATAAAGGCTGGGAAAATGTAGCCGGACTAACATAAAATCTGCCTATCTGTCTCCAGTCTCCCTCTCAGTCTCTGTCACAGGTGTGTCATCATAAGACTCACTATCCCAGATATAATTGCCAATGAATTACATCTTCATATAACATGAAATTAATTTTATTTCCCCTTGAAAACCTTTATCCTTATATTCACAATTTGACCTAGTATGACATTCCTGAAAGCCTGAAACAACAAGTTCAACAAAATGTAGAGGAAGTAAACTTTGGGGTTACTCTCAACTACAATCATGAATGTACTGAAGATTAAAAATGCTTTTTCTTCACTGGCTTATGGGAAAAAATAAAAAATAAATAAATCTTTTTTTAAAAAGGTGACAAATGGAAAACTGACCTGTTTTTTTTGGGGTTTTTTTTGATGTCACACAGGACACTGAAGCGGGCGGGCTTCATTCTGTGCTAGTTTAAAGCGTGTTTCCTGTTATGGAAATGAAAGGCAGAGAAACAGAGAGTGAATTGCAAACCGTTATTTGGTAGATTTTACAGTCAACATGTTTCACCCAACAGCGAAGTATTGTATAGACACGTAGTGAGTCAGTGCTGAGCTGAGTGTGTAACCAGAACCTGTTTAAGGCTCTGACTGTGAACAGGTCTGAGCACATAGCTGTATAATTCAAATGAGGTCACTCACCTTGGTGAGGAAAGAGAAAATGAAAGAAGAGAAGAGCGGAGGAGAACATATTCTGGGTTTGGGGCAAAGAATCACTATTATGATATACTGTGAATCTCAAGGTGCCTGTCCCTGATAGGGATATTCTGAGGTTGGTATAATGACACTTTCTGTTGACTTACTGAATCAGAGGTGTTTGCCTCTGTGCCTTCCATTTGCACTTTCAAGTGTCGTGTTTTCTGGCAGTTTTTCCACTTTACAGCTGTTGAAGTTGAAATCTTGGCACATGCTCATGTTGATGTGTGTGAATGTGCGCACTAAAAATGCTAATATGCTAAGCACACTTTGGCACACAGTATTTTTTCTCAGGTGTCTCCTGTAATCTCTAAAGCCGAAGGTGCTTCGTAACGTAGCAGATGAACCTAAAAGAGGTTAGATTCCAGCTTTGTAGACAAACAAACACAAAAAATTATAAATGATCAAGGAAGCTAGCAGAAGAGGTATTTTAGAAAAATTTAAAATAAGTCACATAGTTGATCAGCTGAAAAATCGCAAGCGACTACTTTGATAATGGATTTATGGTTCAAGTCCCTTTTCAAGCAAAAATACCCAAAATGACCGTTTTCAGCCTCTCAAATATGAAGGTTGTCTGCTTTTCTCTGTTTCATATCAAAGTACTGCATATCTACTGAATGTCTAACTAGATGGCCAGACAAAACAAGACATTTGAAGACATCACCTTGGATTGTGAGAAACTGGAAGGGACATTTTTCACTGTTCTCTGGCACTTTTTAGATTAAAAGATTCAAATATCCAATCTGCTTGTCCATCTTTACTTTGTGTACGTGAATTTCCAGTTTTAGTCCTGCATTGTCCTCCTCGGTTGCACATATATTGTGTAAATGATTGCCTTTGATACAATACAAATCATGGTATCGTCTACTAATATTATCGTGATACTGTAGCATCGTATATATTGTTTCCAAGCTGCAAAATGGACGTCTTCCTTTGTGATACTATCAGTGACAAATCACAGAGGAAGCAGTTTACACAGGTCTGTAATTTACAGGCTGGTACACCTGTGCAATAAAACACAGAGCTCTACAATGACCCATGTCCCTCCTGGTCTTTGTCAGCATTCAACATTAGAGGCACGCTGGCACATCAATCAGAGGTGGCTCACAACCTCACAGCATTCCATTAGCCCAGTAGGCAGTCGTGAAGACGACAAGAAGGCTTTCACAGAGGTCATCAGGATACTGTTTGTGTGTTTTTTCACGCGTATGTGTACGTCAACCCACCAGACAAACTACACTTTTGCATTGGAAAATCTACACAGTTTATAGGCTGACATAAATATTTATGGCGTAGGCATCAGACCAACGTGGGGTTTTAAAACAAAAATTGCATGGTGAGTTTTCCCAAAATATAACTGCTTTTGCTCACATTAGTAGCTGTTAATTGCTCATGGAAAATCCCCAACTGTCAGGGCTGGCTCGGCTCTGTATTCAGGCCTGTGGTTGTGGTAAAGTTGGTAATGGTTAGTGGCCTACAGCTGGAGAAGGGGCGCAAAACTTCCAGGAGTTTTAGGATCGGGGATTTGTAATTAAAGGGGATAATGTGTGTGTAAGAGGGATACTATGATGACATGATTCTTCTTCTATCAGGCTCTGGTCTTGTGCCTCTGTTATTACTTGGCCTTGGGCTCATCCAGACTCTCATCTGTGATGTGCCATGATGTGCTGGAGGATGTCACCAATTGGCTGCTGCGACCGGCCGAGGTTTTAGTGCTTCCTTATGTCGTCAGGATCCTCTGCATTCTCCTGAGTTAGTCCAGTATGGCCCGACATCAGGCGGGCCTGGTCCTCCATGTCTCCAATGTGGTTCTTATCCTAGTGTAGAAGTAGAGATGAGAGGACGGGGACTACAGAGGGGGTTCCTTCTCCAACTTTCAGCACTTAAATTACTCGGACGTTCTCCATCCGTCTGGTTCGGTCCCAGTCAGACACTGCCAGCTTTTTTTGTTTGTTTGTTTGTTTGTTTTTAAGGCCCCCCCAGTTTTCTTTCCCCACACGGCCCTGGGGTTGCTGCTCCACTCGTCCCCGCGAAATACCACGGAGCAGCGTCCACCGTCAAGGTACACAACGTGGATAAAGGCACCTTCCGCTCAAACACTTCCAACTAATACACACTAAAAGGCTCAAAGGCACACGTTTAACTACTGTATTTATTTTTGATAACAGACAATGATTTTTATTGTTGCACAATTTTTAAAAAAATTTTTTCCCCCACAATTATTTACTTATTTATTTACATTTATTTTACATTAAGTGCCCAGTCCGCGTCTGGATTCCCTGCCTTTATTTCTATTTGGCAAAAATGTTACATTAGCACCACAACATCCATCAGTTCACATAAACTGCTTATTTGGATACGTGGTCGCCTAACGGGTGTGTCCCATCACACAGTGGTCGAGAGGCGAGTATAGTCTGGACAGCTCACCCATCCATCACCCACTATATATCTGCCCTAATCCACTAGCCCTCTCATCTCTCTAGTAAAAATGTTACGTGGTAAAAAACAAAAAAAACAAAACACTGCTACGTTTAGATCAGAGACTTTAGAAGACAAGGAGGTGTGACTGGGGAGCCAGAGACTTGTATTGCACCTCTGCAGCAAAATGACCCTTATACCCGTGTCAAGCCACCCAGATTGAGACGGCCACCGAAATACAGAGGCTGTTAGTAGTGTTAGTATTTCTATTCTGAAATCAACACAGATTGAATTCCGGTGTTGTTCTGGCTGTTTGTGGTTGTCTTGACGCGGCTCTCCATCAGTATGTTGATGGGCTTTAAAACCGCTGGGAGGCCGTCATTTCGCCGTGGACACAACGTTGTTGTCTTCATTGTTGTCTATAATGACAAGGACCTCTGTGCGCCTATGGCTGCTCCAATCAAGTATCTTCTTCTCTGTTTCACACACACAACATTAAAGTTGATGCAGCCGAGTGTCTGCGTCTGCTGGAGTGTGTGTATTGTCTGTAGCTATTAAAGGGCCGTATTCCTAATGAAGTATTGAACTGAAGTCTTTATATGGAGCAGGCCTGGTTATGAGGCGGCCTCCATGTTGCATGGGGAGCATTATAAACAAAGATAAAGAGTGGCTTCTTATTTTGGGGGTATTTAGATATTTTTCCAATGGGTTATTTACATTATTTTGTGCTAATTTACTACTCACAACAGATGATACTTTCACCTTGGGAAGAATAAGAAGACCATGACACCATAAAAAAGTGTCCTCAATTAAAGAGTCCCTCTCTGGATTTGACCCAACTGCTGCCATTTTATATTAATACAATTTTGTGTCCAGCCACAAAGAGTTCACATTAGAACAGCACTTTAAAGGACAAGGCTGGCACTATTATGTATTTTTGTTACTGTCAACAAGTCCCATGAAAAGACCAAAACCTTCAGTCCATTTCTTTCAGTCTTATCCTCCCTGTCCATGGCACTCAACTCAACGCCTGCTGATTTTAGCTTGACACTTTCATTTTTAGGCCAAAAGTTACTTCAGGAGTAAACAGTGCATTTGTTGGGGACTATTTTCAGCTGTGGGTGAATACGCATTTGTGCTCTAGTGAGTATTATCGATTATTTAAAACAGCGGGTAGAGTGTATCGGGAATTGAAGTGAAAAAAAAAAAAAATCATTGTGAAAAAGGAATATGTCACGCAGTCCACCTCAGTCTGCCCTAAATGGGACTTGATCCTTCTCGCAGCGTCCCTCTGTCCACACCAAAGCCTGCACCGCAGTGGCCTTTATGTTTGTAAACGAGCTCAAACAGGCAAAATGTCTGTCTCTTCCTCTGTTACTCGAGTACATTTACAACACAAATTGTTGAGAAAGGCCAGAATACATATAAGAGTTCGTGTACGAACTATTTTAAACCAAAGAAGCATGTTTAATGGCATCTGTGAAAATGCAAAACACACGGCGTTGGCGTTTGTTGTCAAAGAACCGTAATGCTGCCATCTTGCGTTCAGACTTGAGTTGGCATTTAATGACGTCTCACGTCTTGCCCCGTGGCGCGACGGGAGTTGGAGTCACAATGGCTGCAGAACTTCCGGCTTTGACGAGGAAGACCAAGAAACTTCGGCTGATAACTAAAAAGTTGTTTGCTTGCCAAACCCCAACAGTTCGAGGAGAAAGAACTGAATACAGACACAAAGTAAGTGTGTATTTTTTACGATTTTATTCGTTGACTCATGAAACAAAAGGAATTAAGCTCATTTTAAACAAGAAACAGGGAAGTTTTGTCAATGGAACAATCGCTACTATTGTAAAGTAAGCTCGGTTTGTCATTTAAATATATGGAATATGACTCCAAACCATTCTTCATTTATACTCGTTTTTTTTAAATTATGAATACCTAACTGAATTTTGGAAAATGTAAAAGATGCTGAGTTGCTGGTAAAGCAATTAAATTGTCAACATTCAGACAGGATTGATTTACCTGTATCTGGCTGGTATTGATTTCCCACTCTGATATCAAAATAGATGTTCATACAATAACAATAAGTGTCACATAATTAACTATGGGCGAGTCCATGAAGAAAGGCATTTCTCAAACATCTCCCCTCACTTCACATTCTACACTAAATAGGTTTAATCCATTAGCGTCTTGCATTAGAAATATTTCTTCATTCGGAATTATACTTTTACATCACTGATTTTTGCTTTATCCTGATTTTAAGTTATCTATTTACTGAAAACTGAAAACAGTTGTCAGACTCTAGGCATATGATAACTGATAACATTTCAAACATTTTGCGAAGGGGAAATATTTCATTTGTGGAGCTGGCCACGGGTAGAAATCCCTTTATTTTGTAGGAGTCACAAACCAAAAATGCTCAGGGTCGCCGCTGTAGTGATGGTTTGCACCTGGTATTTTAATAATAGACCAAGAGGCAATATAAGTTTGTCTATTAGCTATACAATTTGAATAGGAATTTTTCCATGATTTTTATGTCAATGTAACGCAGTACTGTGATTTGTGAGGTATGTAATCTGGATTTGCCAAAAGCAGAAGCAGCACTGACTGCCACTTCCTTGCAGAACTAACTTGCTGATGTAGCTAGGGATTAATTCTTGCTATGAATAGTTCTTCTGTCCTTGAACGTATCGTGATAATGCGACTGTTGGGACTGAATTGGATCCCTCTGTCCCAGACAATGTAGCCTTGGGATAACGTGAATTCTTAGACCACAACAACTTGGATAGCCATGATGCCATTAGGTTGGACAGAGAGCACAATCCTGCACACACACACAAAAAGTTTAAGATAATGAAAAACTGCTGCCACAATGGTGTCATTTCTAGACATGAATGGAGGTATTAGGTATTCAAATGCTTTTATTGGCTTGACTACAACATTACCGAAAACTCCTCAGGCAGTGGGAAGACTAACAAGATTTATTATGCATTCAAGTTTGTGTCAACCATTAAAAACACATATCTGAATTTCTGTTCTCTTTTCATTCTAACTTCCTGATATACATTTCTTTTCTTTGCTTCCTCAGATGTCCTTGATGGAGCGTGTGGGAGTCCGGCCAATTACAGCAGTGGCGTGGACCTCCAACACCGGCACCTGCCCCAAAGACTTCACCATGGTACGAACAGACATGTCGATTAAAGGTTTATATAGCTGTCCATATACAATAGTTCACTGGTGCCACAGGAATAACAATGTTAAACCATTAAGATGGCTACCAAATAAATAAGAAGAGTTGTATGAGAATTACAATAAATCTTCCTTTCATTGCTTTAGTAACTGACGAGCTGAAAGACCCACTCCCCACACTCTTCTCTGCTGTCTTCTGAGGCCTAAGCCAATCTTTGCTTAAACATAAAGTGCTAAAATTAAAAAAACAAAAAGGAAAAAGGAAAAAAAAAACCCTCACAGATCACCAGAGGGGCTACAACAGGGATGGTATGATCTGTGTCCTCAGCCTCAGCAAGTATGGGGGCGGCTGTATTTGTAGATTGGCTTCATTGAGTTGTAAACAATTAATAGATTCTTTCTGAAGGCTAAGGGAAAGAGTGTTGCAATGGTTTCGTCGGCTTGTAACAAAGGTGTATGCAGTGTTTTGCAAACAGAGAAAAAGGTCTGACATTTGCACTTTATGATTAAAATTATGGTAAATGAGATTTTATGTATCCATAATGCAACCTCACGGTGGAAGGAAAAGTGGAAACACACACTGCGAAACATGTCATTTGACCAGCCATGTTATTTCAGTCTTCCTAGTTATAGGCAGAGGTTGCTTACAATACACAGTCCTATGTGTCAGCAAGGTCCAATACTAAGAAAATGGTGCAAACTCTGACTTCAGAGTTCAATCAGGTGTTGGCAGCTTTAAGTAGGACAGTTTGAGTATTTTGATGAGCTTGAAACCTGACCTTTAGAGACAGATTGGTTGTTTAAAAGTGCTGTCAACTGACTGTAAACTACCATCTCTAACGCCCCAGGCAGAAAAAAAAGGATGCCGTGCAGCCATTGAATGCAATAGTCTTATGTTTGTAACTTGAATGTACCCGACTGTATTTCAAACTTGTCTTCAAGTGGACCGAGCACATTTGTTTTTCTTAATAATTGCCTGCTTCTGATAAACAGTGACATACTCCGGAAATGTGCAGTCTCAACCACAGTCTCATTCTGTTGACCAGAATCACATCGACTGCAAGTAGATGGGAGCAGTGCCTGAAGGAGAGTTGTTAAATGAATATGCGAGTTTAACTTGTTTACTTTCACCTTCACTCTTAAACCACCACTGGCATCAACTGCTCTCTTCACGCCTCAGCTTGCCATGTCGCTTGCCTACTTTTAATTTAACGAGACACGTTTACGATGTCAGGTGTGGTAATGTCTAACTGTACCCCTTTATTTCTCCATCTCTCTGCCCCTCTGCAGATCAGCATCACAGAAGACGGAGCGGCAGCGAACTTTACGCGCAGCTTTGCAATAAAGTCTGGGTACTACCTCTGTTACAGCAAGGTAACTTTCATACTTTTAATAACCAATTTAATCGTGTCTTTGCTGTACCACAATACATCGTGTATGTTTGCCACTAGCCCTTTGTTCCCTGCCCTTGCCCCTTCTGTCTTCCATAAATGGACTGCATCTCGCTCTTTCTTTATAGGACTTGACAGGTGGTATGGTTGTGTCAGACATTCAGCTTCTTTCAGACAAGGACGCTATCCCTCATGGTCACTGCTATATAGCGGAGCACCTTGAACCGAGTGAGTGCACATGCAGAGTTGTACACAGACATTCCTAATATTTGAGGCAGGCTTTTGGAAAAGGTCTCTTATTTACTCACTGCTGATTTACTTTGCGTTCTGGTGGATATTTTCTCTCTCTGTGCGTGTGCTTGTGTGTCCAGAGGCCTCTGTTTCGAAGAAGAAACGGGTGTGTGTGCGCATGGTCCCAGTTGGCAGTGTGGACACAGCTGTGTTGGATATCAAACTGACAGCCAAAAGCAAAATGATGTTGCAGCATTACACATATGTGGGGTTGGTAGCATTCAAACATACGTACAATTTGACTTGCACCTGTTTTATCATGGTATTTCTTAAATCCCATCAAATATTCAGAAAGGAGTCATTTAAAGACCATTTCCTTTCAACTGTGCATTCAGTACTTCATTATCCAGTACTTAATTATCATTAAATGTGCCGTTTCCCCAGAGACATCAATGGCTACGTGTTGTGGTGCAGAAAGGGACATTTTTCCAGCCCCATGCCCCAAGCCAAGCCCCGCAGTGTGAGCTTGGACCTCCGCAGACTCTCACTGGAGCAGCCGTCGCCTCCTCTGCCCCTCAGACCCAGGTATAGTACATATAATGTCTAATATAGAGAAGTCCTACAATACATTTTTATAATACACAAAATTGGTGCTTTTATTTAACAGGATATTTTTCAGCTGTTCCTGTATGCAGGTGTTTAAAGCATCATTTTATCTTTCTCTCCATAAAAATATAGGTCAAAACAAGAGAAAATGCAACTTTAGAACCCTAAAACACAGTTTACACCGTGAAAGTCTTTTATTCTTATCAATTATATCTTTCTATCTTTTTCCACAGCAACCCTCCTCCCCCACTGCCACATGGTAAACTGAGTCAGAGACACTCCAGCCTCTATACCAAGGACAACTTGGACAAACCTGCTGACAGCAGCATCCAGGGAATTACAGGTACTCCAAGTCTCTCCCCATACACAGGAACAGTATTATTAATGTATCCCAATTTCTCACTGGATGCAACCCACTCACCTGTAACCTCCCTTCACTCTCTGCAGCTCTAGATGGAGTTCCCTTTAGTCTGCACCCAAAATTTGGTGTCGAGGCAAATGAGGCGGTACGTTTGACATTTCCAACAAGTGATGGAATCCATTGCAAAATGCAGCTGTTACACCCCACACACACACACACACACACACACACACTATCTCTCATTCTGTCCTTTCTCACCTCAAACATCTAATATAAACATGTACTGACATTTCTTTCTCTTTGTCATGTGTCTCCCGTAGACTCCTCAGCTGAACTCTCAATTGAACAGCATTCGTATAAAGTCTCTCAAAGACATTGAAAATGAGGTGGGCTCAGATCTGACCCTTGTTTTCAGTTATATCATTCTTACTTGAAAAGTGAGTGTATATACATTTTTCCTAACAAAGAATTTACTCACTTTGTGTTTTTTTTTTTTTTTCCCCCATTTTCTCAGTATAACTACACTTTTACCGTGGAGGAATCTGCTGCCAAGAGGATCAGACCACCACTGCCAACAGGAGGCGCCTCGTCAGCTCAGTGATCTTTGCAGTTAGACAAAGCAGAAATATCAGATTTTCCTGTTTTGCTCTGTCCAAAGGGGTTTTTTGGGATGACATCTCAAATCATGGTACAGATGAGGGATGATCATGCCTACATTTAAGTTTGTAATATGAAGCTTTAAAGGGCTTTCGGGTGTGAAGAATTTATCATAACGGAGTCATTTGAAAGGTCAACTAAGGGCACTACCATTCTACATGAGACTGACAATCGTTTTGATGGTTTGGCTGTTTGGATGTCATGCCATGCTTTTCCTTTTCACTTGTCCATCATGTTAAGTGTTTAGCCAGAATTAGCATCTTCAAAAATTCAAAGTTTCTGTTTCCCAAAGGAAAAGCCTGTTTGAATGAGATCACACATGTAATCATATTGCCTTAACATGTCTTTAGACTGTTCACCTTCTGTAGGAATGCAGCCTTTAAAGATGTTCCGGGGTTAAAGATATAACCGATCTATGAACCTGTAGAGTATCTGCTGTTAGGAGCTATTCATCTGCAGCGTTATGCCCGTGATCTCTGCTTTTACATATGTAATGTCAACATTTAGAATAATGGTATGTTAAAAATGAAGATGCACTTGCTATTCATTTAAGATGTGTTCTACGTGCTCTGTTGTATGTTACTTGATATCTTGCCACACATCAATAATTGTTCCAGTTATGAACAACTTCTTAAGTGGAGCTGTAATATTCAGTCAGTGCTTCCCTTGTGGCTGATATTCGCTGCAGATGATGTTTAGCTGAAATCAGTAAATACGCTAACATGTGTAGGATATAGTGCATTTCATGTATGAAGGGTAGCCTGCTATCAGGTTTGTATTATTCCAAAAAATGATATATCCTATTTTAAGGTGAAAGGAGGAAGGTTAAATATTTTGCTCTTTGTGTTAGTCACAGTAAAACAAAATGTGGGGAAAAGGGGGAGGGAATCTTTTTTTTTTTTTTTTTTTTGGGTTGTATTTTTTTTTTTTTACTGCTTGGAGGACTAAGGGCCAAATATTTATCTGTCTCATTGTAGAATATATAATATTATTTTCTGTTGTTTTTATGACTGTGTAGCAAACTTTTACTGCATGGGGAAAAAAATTAAAACTCAAGAAAAAATACTTCAGGTGTGTTGGTTTTACGTAAAGTATTATGTTAAGGAACAAACTATTCTGCATTTAGGCACATTTCAGAAGTTAAGACTAAGAAAATCAGAAATACAGCTTGTTATTGTAAACTATGTACAATACAGTAACACGTAGTAGGCAAAGAATAATCTGCTTGTGGAGAAACTGGTGGAACTGAGGTGGACGGACGTCTGTTGTCATTCAGAAATTCCAAGAAAGCTTGTTGATCGATTCATTACCATCCTCACAATAATAATATGCACAATCAGGAGAGGGGACGTCATTTGATGACTTCAGCTATTTCCATGAAAAGAGAGACTCCCTTTGGGCATGACAGGGAAGGTACAATTAAAGGCTGGGCTTGGTTACGTGCTAGTTCTCAGAGTTTATGTATGAGGACAGGAGCATGAAGAGGCCTCTAGTAGGGAGGAGACAAGAGGAATATTTCTGTGTGGTTGAAGAAAGAATTGTTGTTGATCCTGGTAGATGTTGAAGTCTGTGAACTCCAACAGGGCCTGGAGAAATCCACAAAGTAAATGTTTTGTATTAAAATACCATAAATCATCAACTCTCAATTTAAAAAATCCGATTACACCCAGAGTCAACTGAAGGATTATTTACATTCAGAATGGGGACCAGGCGTTCTAACATTTGAGGTCTGTCCTTTCATGAAAAGAGTGTAGGCCTCAAATGTTCTGTTGCATACATGTATAACATCCCTGTCTTCACTTAATGACTTCTATAGGCTTGATAAATTACAACATGCATTAGAAAATCTGATCAACGGAAAAAGCTTGACTAGACACCAAGACACTACTAAATATCACCTACTGCTATACATCAGCCTGATCCACGCTACCTTGAGTGCAAAGCCTAGTGGGAGGAAGAGGAGCTCTTTTCTGGTAGATGAAGCTCAGCACCGCAGCTCAGTTTTCCAGATAACGGTTCATGTCGATGGCTGAGTGCTCTTCCTTCACACAACATATGGAAATACCTGCGGGAAAAATAAGATGGTGTACATTTAAATAGTAAGGCAGATTTAATGAATCGGCCCAAGCCTGCTGTCATTACACTGTTGTGTTTCTGCTTGATTTCACCATACTGAGTGTGTCCCTGGTTCCTGCTCTTCCACTTTGGTCTTGACACGGCAACAGGATCTGCCTGAAGTGATGCAAAACATTACAAATCAAAAACTGTAAATGTGTTATTATGCCCTTCACATGTTGTTTGGTTCCTTTCTCTAGTTTACTACTTCATTGATTGTACAGGTCATTGGTCCATTGAAAGTTAAAATCGAAGCAAAGCTCAATAAAAAGAGTTTTATCTTTCTGGCTCATTTGTACTATTCATTTGTACATGAATCTCAGTCTTACCACCTTTTCTCCTTTGTATGAACATCTTCTTCCCTGGCATACTGCTGGAAAGAGCCTCATTCCGCTGGAGATGCTCTGTTGGCGAGCACTGGGTTGTAGATACTGTCTCTGACAAAACGCATCGCTGATCCTCTCATTTTTAAATGTGAAGTCCAACAGGGAGATTGCCTGAGAAAGACAAGTCATATAACATAAAACTGAGTGAAACTCTTTACTTAGAAATACGTGCCCTGACATAGAAAACAACAGGGGAACAGTTCAAGAAAAATAAAGCTACCTGGTGCTGGGTGCCAGAGACTGAAGTGGGCGTTGGAGCAGCATCTGGTTGTCACCTGATAAAGTCTGCAGGTAGAGGCAGATGGTGGCTGCCAAAGGCTGTAGATGGAGGATGAGTCCGCATCTGACTGTCAGAGGAAGATGGAGGGGTGGGGCTGTAGGTGCTAGATTCTGCAGGTAGAGCCTGGGAATGTTAATGGTTGGCAGAGGCTGAAGCGGGTGGCTGGGGATGCAGCGGGCTAACAGGGGCAGCAGGTGAAGGCTAGGATCACAGCTCGCTGATCGGGGCCGTAAGTGGATGTGAAGCCTGAGGCATAATATATCTGACAGAAGCTGATGGAAGAGGCTGGTGCTGGAGCTGAAGAATGATAGCTGAACAGAATGTGATGAGACCACTGTTTGCAGCTGGACAGTGGGGCTGCAGGTTGGTGGCAGAGGTAGGAGCTGTAGCTGTTGGCCAGAATCTGGTGGGGGACAGAGGTGAAACCGTCTGGGAGAATTTGAAGGTGGAGACAACAATCGATGTTTCTGGAAGAGGGTGTAGGTTGAGGTTAGGGCTGCAGCTGTCTGGCTGAATTTGCAGGCGGAGGCGGTAGGTACAGGTTGCTGGCAGAGGTTGTGGGTGGAGGTTTTCAGAGGTTACAGATGGAAAAAGGTTCTTCAGCACTTTGAAGCAGCGGAGCTGATGTAATGTGGCTGGAAGAGGCTGTAGGTGGAGCATGTGTCTGCAGCTGTCTGCAGTTGCAGGCTATGGCAGCAAAAGGTCGCTATAGTGTGAAGGCAGTTTACATTTGAAGGTGATATTAAATAGCTCTTGGCAGAGGATTGAGCAAGGCATTAAAGCTGTTTGTGGAGGGTCCGGCTCCAGCTCACTGCCAGAATCTGCAGGTGGAGGCGGCAACTGCAGGTTGCTGGTAGAGGCTGTAGGTGGAGGTTATGGGTTCTGTAGTATGAAGGCAAAGTGTGAATCTAAAGGTGGTTGTGAAAAGCCACTGGTGGAGGATGGAGCAGGGCACTTTGGAGGCTGTAGGTGGAGATGTGTGAAGATGTCCTCCAGTATCTGCAGGTGGAACGGGGGCAGCAGGTAGGTGGTAAAAGCTGCTTGCAGAGGCTTGAGGCAGCAGGTGGTTGTAGGCTGGAGGAAGAGGTTGGATCTTCAGCTGAGTGAAAGAGGCTATAGGTGATGGTTGGTGGAGGCTGCAGGTGGAGTGGGGATTGCAATGACACAGGCTGTGATGGTGAGCGTGGTACTTCAACTGGTTTGCAGGGGTTGTTTGTGTGTCGCTGTCTAGGCTGGATCAAAGAGTTTGTTGACAGAAGCTGAGTTCGCTGATTTGAAAAAAGATCTTTCTGATTCAGTGTTGCTTCTGTTTTAACTCTGTGAGCTCTGAGGTGTGAGACTCCATGAGATGAGTCAAGTCTACAATATTATTTACAGACTTTATCTTATTTAATTATTGTAAAAGCTTGAATATTATTAGGATTTCTTAGCTCTTTTTTTTTGGTGGCTTCTTCTGTTCTGGTTCTCCAAAAGTATCTACATCATAGCTGGGAGGACTGACTCCACTGTATGATGCGTCCACCTGCTCAAGTCCATTTTCAGGGCCGTTCTTATACCAGTGAGGAGAGGAAGAAGCAGAAATTATAACATAACTGTACGTGTGTTTTATACAGACACGTTGCATATCATCCACCGCCTCACGAGAGATTTGCTGGTGCTCTTCCACTCAGCGGTTGTGGATTTTCAGAGTGACGCCATGTTGCAGTGGAGCAGAGGTGGGCTGAAGGCTGGGGGGCCCGATTTAAGACCACAGGCAGGTCAGCAGATGGGGTGGAGGGCCGAGGAGTTGGAGCAAAACTCAGCACCTCAAGAAGTTCAGCAGGGGGTTCAGAGGGACAAGCCAAAGAGGTCCGCTTCCTCTTCAGGGGAGGGTCGGCAGTAGTAGTTTTTGCGCTTTGATTTTAAATTCTGAACCTGGAGAAAGTCAGCAACACATAGGAAGATCTACGTCACATACACTTTAGAAGACTACTGTTACCATTTTGTAAGATTTTCGAATTACAACCTGCAGTTTTTTCACACCTGGATGCAACGAGAATTGAAATACTACAGGATGATAAACTGAAGTCACAGAGTAAAGCTGTGAATCAGTAAAACTTGATGGAGCTTAACAGGACAGTTACAAAAATGTAAGTTCAATAAGTTGTACAGTCGGCCTGTACAGACTGTGACCCACAACGTTTAATGCTGTCAGTGTGCTCTGTATTTGACATTTTGTAAAACTGTCTAATTCTCTAGTTCTAGGATTACATTGTGAACAATTTTTGGCATAAACATTTTTTATGCAAATATGTAAAGCAAAAGTCTAACTTGCTCGTCTCTGCAGCATGGACACTGCCTGGAGGCTCCAGGCTTCCTTGCACTATGTCTGATTCTCCTTCCTCTGCTGTGGTCACTGGTTTGCAGGCAGACGGGCACATCACACTGCAGCAATACACACTTGTGTTAGATTGACACTTAACTTGTGCAGTGAATGCAGCATCTGTCATTGAACAAAGTGAGGGCCAGGGCCATCCACCTGAGTGGGCTCTGCATTTATACCTGATGTCGTGGCCTTTACTGTCTTTAAGAGAAGCCCTGTGGCAAAATTTGGTTTTAATATCGTTATTGTTTTAGTTTGTAAAAATTGTGTTTGCCCTACTGATTGAATCTTTTCATTCATTTACAATTTATATTTTTTCGATTCAGGGTTAACAACTGAAAATAATTGTTGTTGTAATATTAATTGTGATCCATTCTCCTCATAATTTCCATTATATCCAAAATGTGAAATTTCATTTCACGCACAGTTTATTATGCATCTGTGCAAAACAACGTTACTCCTACAGTTCAGATCATCTTTACAGCTCTTTAGCATTCTGACAGTAATATTTGTCCATGTAAATGCAGCATTCCCTATTTCTACTTAATGGTTGTTAGAAATCACTGGTGCAATACTGCCACCTGCTGCACTATGCTGGACTGTTTGTGCTGAGTATGTTATGTATACTATGCATTGCCTTTTATATTATCGTCTGCCTGCACAGCTAACAGTGTGCAACTTTTGCCATCAAGGAGCAATGTACTGTATATTTAAGGCTGCATTCCTTATTCTCTAAATCCACTGATCATTTTTTTTATTTTTTAATATAAAATATGGAGGGAAGCAGGAAATCAGTGACTTTACATGTGCTGTATCCCGAAAATGATTGATAGTTTTGCATGATAGATAAGTTTAATGGACTGTTTCATTTTTATTGTGGTCTATGGTCATTTAAGTTATTAATCAACTGTGCTGTTCAAATTCACTCTTTATTAACATACAGAATGTAATTGTGAGAGTATATTAATGCAACTGTTTGACAATTTTCACATTTGGTGGTGCCTAGTATGATATTATAAAATAGTATTATGTCCTTAAGGAAATAAGTTTTATGTTTTTGTTTCAATGCTTTTGTCCGACATATAGTCAGTTTTATATTCCAGTCAAAAGGAAACTATTTTCCCTTTTGAAGTGTATTCTTGAAAATGAACTGGAAATGAAATATGGGGGAAGGGGTCATTTCAAATGGTAATCTGGAAAATATGAACCAGAATTTATTGAAGCCAGGACTGGATTAATAAACTGGGGGGGCCTGGGGCAAAAATGAGCCGTGGACCCCTATTGATGTGGCTTGAAAATGAAGTAATAATACAGGTGTTGCCTTTCGGTCACTATCATTTCAGTTTTTAATGTGGGGGCCACTGCCCCTGGGCCAGAGGGGTGCAAAACAATCTCAAAGACACGCAAGAAGACAACAAAGAGACACAAAATGACTGAAGAGATGCAAAACATTTACAACGAGATGCCAATGGACAAAAAATAGATGCAAATTGACAACACAGAGATGCAAAACATCCATAAAAATGCAAAACAATAACAAAGAGACACATAATGTAAATGCATCATTTGTAGTCATTTTGCGTCTCTTTCAGTCTGGGTGTCCTATGAAGAAGGGCTGGGGGACTTTTACATGTCCATGCCTAGGGACTCGTAATCCATCCATGGATTTAATGATTCATGGCGTATTAACAAACAAATTGATCAACTGAATCGCATAACTAATAGTGACATGATGAACCTGGAATGGTTGAGCAGTTTCCCACTTTGCCAGCTGGTAAACTAGCCTTGATGAGAGGAGAGAGAGTTATACATACACATTTAAAACCAATCAACGTAATGCAATACTTCGGGTTCTGAATAATCAAGGAATCAGACGTCAAAACCTATGATGTGAACAGCCGTAATTTAAGGGAACTATTCAAGTCTAACTAGAGTAAAATATAGTATTTCAGCACTACTGTCACATAAGTGACAGTGTTATTTCATCCACTAATGTTAGCTCTAGTTTGTTCATCCTGCTTTCTTCTTCTCGCTGATAGCTACATTATTATATACTCATTAGTTTTGTGGGTTTGTTTGTTTGATTTTCGACTGCTTGCTTGCAAAAGCCCTGTGAGGATCTTTCATTTGTTCCACTGCAGTTATACAGTGACTCTTTCTGGTTTGTTTGTTCTGCTTTCCGGAAGAAGGTCTCTGATTCCAACCAGCTGTTTCCCGCCTCACGCAGATCAGCTGCACATACACACACACAGTGTAGTAGGCGGAGGCAGCAGACACACACACACAGACACAGACACGTAGTAGGCGGAGGCAAGAGGCCACACACATACACACACATACATTGGAGGGAACCCCATCAGCTGTGGGAGGCAACACAGCTTTAACTTACTTTTATTTTTCCAACTCTGCTCTTCAAATTCACAGATTTTTAAGCAGTGATTTTAGATGTGAGCTACTGAGGAGTACAGCGAGAGCCCCGCGGTGAAAACGAGCATCCTTATATTTTAACAAGGGGACCAGTGGAGGGAGAAGAAAAAAAACAGAAAACACGGACTACAGAAGGTGGCTTTGAAAGCATGGAATATTTCATGATGCCGACAGAGAAGATACCGTCCTTACAGCAGTTCAAGAAGACGGAGAAGGATGTTATAGGAGGTCTCTGCAGGTGTGTGGCCAGCTATTTGTGTCGATATCAAAACTGCCTGCTGAAATCACCTTTCATGTGACTGTAGCGCGTGTGTATGTGTGTGTGAGATGCAGTCTGACTTCAGCTAGCACGCTAGCCGTTAGCTTCGCCGCGGTGCCTTGGCAGCAGGAGCGTGGTTGTGGAAATTAGCAGCTTGTCGTGCCAGCTGCTGGTGTCGGCAGCGAGGATACGGTCGATCGTCTCGTCCGTGCTCGTTGCACCTGCTGGCCGAATGACCCGTTATAGCACACGAAGCACGTTTGCGGCCGTTGGGCTCAGAAATATGTAAATCGGCGAGACGAAATCGATACATTCGCGTCCAGTCTAACACCAACCACGTGGTAGTTAACGCGTTGCCCGCCGCCTCGCTGCTACACACAGAATCACGTTTGTAACTACATACCTTGTTACCACATGTACTGTTTTCGTCGAATTACTGATACGGACAATGTATTTGAAGCGTATTAAATACGAATGCGGTAAATCTGGGTTTTGGCTACTGTGTGTGCGTGGTTAAGTAATGCTCTGCGCAGCAGCCATGGTTGTGTCGTGTGCTAAAATTAGCTTAGCTCGGCTACTTAGTTAGCTATCACTGCGCACTCGTTTTCTGGCCGCACTGTGTATGCACTGACTTAATTTTACTCACATGTACTGAACTGTTTAACTGAAACACATCGTCTTATAGGTGTAACGGCGGGCACAGAAATGTATCTGTTAGTAGGTGGTTAATAACTCAGTGCTAGCCCAGCGCTAGCGGTGGAAAGCATTGTTCTCCATGATGCCAGGGGGCCTGCTGCCGATGCTGTAGCGGAGTCACATTTCACTGCCGCTGCCGTCCAGACGCGCCCTCCGCCGGCCATGTTGGAGGTCCGCAGCTCCTGGCAGCTGCAACTGACAACAGCTGATTTCATATCTCAACACTAAAAAAAAACCCCGACACCTGTGTGGAACACATGTGGTTGTTTTTCTTTGCTGTTTCTGGTTTCTCCACCAATATTTTAATCGTCAATAAAGACATGTTTGTGCGTAGGATGCTAAATGCACAATGATAGAAGTATCGTATGAATGTTAGAGAGATACATAAATATCGTGTGTGTGTGTGTGTGTATAGATATATAGATATATAGATATATGAATAGATATATAGATAGATAGATAGATAGATAGATAGATATTTATGTATGTATATATTTATGTGTAATGTTAGATGCAAGTTTAAATTACTTATTTGATGAGGATGGACTGAAGTGGATCTTTGATATTTACTAAACTTTGATCATCTTTTTTTCCCCACTACATATGTAACAAATGGTTTGTACATTAAAAAGCACTACGGGACAAAATCCCCTCATTATATTCCCCAAGGTCCACTTAAATATCTCCATTAATTTAGCATGTGTTCAATAAATAACTTTTGAGGGTTGAACAGTTTAATCCTAATAGATCAAATTAATTCCTAAATGTTGTTTATGCCCCCGAGTCTGCCCGTACAGTCATCTTAACCCAGTAGATGAAGATATATTCAAGAGAACAGTTCACAAAGCTTTCAAATTAAGATAGAATTCAAGGCACTAAATTCAGCTATTAAAGGACCTAAAGCCTATTTTAAAGGGAGTGTGTATGTGTTTTTATGCTTTTTTTTTTCTTTACATGTTTTGTCTGCTTCCTTAGCTTTTTGTCAAGCTGATGTAACTCACTTGTTAACACACAGTTCAGATCAAATCAAACTATTTAAATATAGCCCTGAACATTATAGTATGGCTGCACGCCCCACGCACATCTTTTGTAGAAAATAGCTATTTAGAGCTGTGAGAAATGTGTCATTTGTCAGACCTTTCTCATTTTTGTAAACATCCCAGATCTGGTTCTTTGGAGTTGTTGACTTCTTGGTGCCATGGCCATCTTTTTGCCTTTAATGGTTCACCTATCTCTCCCCCTGAGTAAATATGACATGGATGGTTTTGCCACCATAACATCCAACCTAGGGGGATGGAGGTGTGTGAGGGGGGCACTGAGTTCAGTCACACTCAAAGACCTCCAGGCAGCCAGACTAAGGAATGTAGAGAGGTCAGGACTACTGCCTGGTAAAGAAGACATCTCATGATGTCACTTTGTGCGGATTTTTCAGTGGAGATTCTTCAAAAACTATCCTTTTTATTACCAAACAATTAATCGAGAAAATAATCAGCACACTAATCAATACTGAAAATAATGGTTTAATTGCTCCTTTTCTTGTACCTGCGATCCCTGTGATGTCAATTTCTTGTTAAGATAATTTGTAGGGGGAAATTTCCGCACTTTACGTAAAGCAAGATTAAGACACAAGGGTCGAATGTTTCATCAGAAAGGAGCTTATACGGCCTCATTGGGCACAAAGCTGTCATGGACAGAATAATGATGATCTTTCTCCCTTGACCTCTCTCCCTCAGCCTGGCCAACATCCCGCTCAGTCCGGAGACAGCCCAGGACCAGGAGAGACGAATCCGCCGTGAGATCGCCAACAGCAACGAACGCCGGCGCATGCAGAGCATCAATGCAGGCTTCCAGTCCCTCAAAACACTCCTGCCCCACACAGACGGAGAGAAACTCAGCAAGGTGCAGAAAGCATTGTAGACACTGGCACAGAGAAAAGCTCTCCCTTGTGATGGTGTAGATCATGACATGTGATGATAAAGCTTGAAATGATTGAGCGCAAATGTTGAATGAATGGCAGGAAAATTAATTTTTGACATACTGGTGTTGATTTGGTTTTATTTGTGCCTCAGCAACAGTTTTGTGAGACTGTATACTTAAATGTCCACGTACTGGTCTCGTATTCACCTTTTTGTTGCATCCCTGCCAGGCGGCCATCTTGCAGCAGACAGCGGACTACATCTTCACCTTGGAGCAGGAAAAGACACAGCTCCTGGCACAGAACAACCAGCTCAAACGCTTCATCCAGGTAACGGCCTTTACCATCCTTTTTCACTATGTGTCTCCATGCGCATAAAACCAGGTTGCTTAAATGACAATACAAGTTGCTTTAGCCCATTTTATACAAATCGCATACACCTTAAATTTCCACTAACAACTTGCCAAGTCCACTAGGTCAAACTATAGTTTCCTATCTATCAGGCCACCACAGGGTTTCCCCTGTTTAGGTGCCGTATAAGCTGCAGAGGCTTGAAACTTCATCACACTTAACTTCATGTTGCTTTCAGTTGCAACTATTGCTCTTCCCTAATGCATTACAGCCTTTTCAAGTAAAAGTATTCTTTCAAATGCATTACCACCCAACAATGACATGTGTTTATTGTGACTCATCTCAGACACAATTTTTAAGATCCCCCAAAAAAACATATAGATGGAGTGAACAGTCGTAGTCTAATGGGAAAACAACAAAAGCTCAAGTTCGGCTCAGGAAAATGACATTTTTCTATAGGTTGGTCCTTCTCTTGACCATGCCAGTGTGTGGCATGGTGAGACTTGAATGCAGAGGCGGGTAGGGGGTTTTAATGCTGAATCTCTATCTGCCAATGATCATATAGCACTAGGCAGTGGGTTAGATGTGGTGGTAACACTTCCTGTTGAGGTTGGGTTCTTTTAAGGAACTAGAAACAGACAAATGTCAGGTATTGAACATTTTCAGCTATACTGCAACCACCTGCAGCCTGAGGTTACTTTCATATTTGGACAGCTTGCGAGTGTTGGCAGTGATAGTACAGTGGCTTTGTCAATCTGTATTCAGTCATGCCACACTATGTGAAAAATGCGTGTTTGCCAGCGTCCTTTGTTTACCATGCTGTTGGTTCACCTGGTGTTTTATTTTCTTGCCACAACGGCCATTTTTTCAACTCAGTGCAAGCAACATGTGGTGTTTTCAAATCGAGAAGAAACTCCTACTCTGCTGACAGGGGTACTAAGTTAACATATGCAATATGCACATCGACTGTTTTACATTTTAACTTTACATGGCCTCTGTGTCACTTCAGGAGTTCAGTGGCTCATCACCGAAGAGGAGGCGAGCAGAGGAGAAGGATGAGGGGATCGGGTCTCCAGACACACTGGAGGAGGAGAAGGTCGAGGAGCTGAGGAGGGAGATGTTAGAGCTGCGACAGCAGCTGGACAAGGAGCGCTCGGCTCGTATGCAGCTGGAGGAGCAGGTGAGACAAATGGTGTAACTGGAGCTGAGAGGTTCTTCTTGACTCATGTCCTAATCCCTCTTCTTTACTCAGTTTAATTGCTCTTCACAAATTCTTAACATTTATTTCAGTAGTGGTGGAATCAGTATATATATCAATGACAGTAACATTTGACATTAAATTATCCCGATCTGGTCTTTGCTTATGATTTGGGACGGAACAGGTGAACGTAAAAAGAGGTGTCAGAGATAAATTTAACTCCACGTCCCCAGGCTACAAAATGATCTAGAGGTTACAGTGGATATTACGTACCAAAATATACAAACCAGTTTTTCAGGTTTACCTGCCATTTCGACTTCTAATCAAAATGCAAGTCATCCACATGTTCACCAGTCCACTTTAACAAGGTTGGAACTGGTGGTGGTGACAGATTTACCAGTGCGCAAGGCAAGTCCTGACAAGTTCACTTCCTGGATCTACCTGAACAGCAGGTTACGACAGAGGCGACTGAACAGTTGGTGAAGACAAACTGAAACTTAAACAGAAGTGAAAGAGAAAAGTAAAGGAAACAGTAGGTACGATGCGGGGGTGAGATGTTTCCAAAGAGTCTAAAATGTGCTTAAGTATTTTCTGTTAATGGAACATAATACTGCGTGGTGCACAATTATTTCCCATAACAGAAAAGCAAAGACTGCACTTGGGAAATAAATGAGGCCAACAAAAACCTCTTCTGTTATCATACATTAAGGGAGAATTTGAGTGGTTTACAGTGCAAATTATTATTTTTTTTGTTAAGTTGGGTCATTCACGAGAGATAAAAAAAAGCAGCAGACGTATCCGGACTTTTAGTCCCTCGTATGGGTCAAGCTCCAAAAACACTGGCTCTTACTGCCTCGTGAACTCCATGTAACAGGTTTGTAACTCAGGCTTTGTGTTAACAGGTTGAAGCCTCAACCCAGGACGACCCTGTTGACATTAAGATTTTTCTTTCAAACTTCACAAAGCTCAATTCACAGCCACAGATGACGTTATACGACTGTTATCCCAGCCTGAATAGTACTCCACGTGATGAGTAAACTGGTTTTAATGTGTAACAACAAACATTTCTTGTGATGTAACTTTTTTTCCATTGCTATATTTCCTCAGTAATTTAGAGGACTTGGATACGTGTGAGTTTGTCTTAAATTGGTGCTGAACTGGTGCTCGATTTTAATAAACACGCTCCCGTGTATTCTGTTTGTGTGCAGGTGCGCTCTCTCGATACCCAGCTGCACCCAGAGCGTCTGAAGGTGATCACCCAGCAGGTGGAGGAGGAGCAAGCGCTCATCCAGAGCCAAACGCTGTTACGGCTGCAGCAGATCCACGCCGCTGACAGACAAACGCACAGTCCGCAGGTTAGAACCACACATGCACACACACACGCGCGCGCACAAAGAGAAGATGATAGGCATCTGTGTTGCAAGTCCCAAACCTCAACAGGCTGCCATTTTCTCAAACTGCTTCAGTAGTGAGGTGTCCATGCTAATAACTTATGTCGAGCTCAGCAGTAATATGGCTGTCGTATATAAATACAGATAATCTCGTGTAATGAGAAACACATTTTCACTTTTCACTCATATTTTTTCTGTCCTCCAGGTGCTGGCTCCTCCCACTCCCCCTGCCCCGACCCATCACCCCACAGTCATCGTTCCAGCTCCGACACTAACCCAGCACCATCACGTCACTGTGGTGACCATGAGCCCGTCTGTCCACACCAGCACTGTGTCCACGTCCAGACAGAACCTGGACACCATTGTGCAGGTATGTGTTTACTGTACTATATGTGGAACAAATATTTATTTTTTTATAAAGTTGTCAGTTCAGAGGGAAAATATTTGTTTTCCCCTAATAATTGATTATAATAATAACAACAATCGAAGTGGTCTGAAACTTTGCCACAGCCTTCAGTGTTTTTCATCCTCTCCTCTCAGGCCATCCAGCACATCGAACGCACTCAGGAGAGGAAAGCCAGCGCCGAGGAGGAGCAGAGACGAGCTGTAATTGTTAGCCCCGTGCACGTTGCCATGGACACCGCCTGCTCAGACACAGACACCGACACGGAGGGAGAGGACTGCTCGATGAACTGATCGACCCCACGAACGAACACAAACACACAAACACTTCAAATAACTTCTCACTGTAAGATTCCCTCCAGGAGCTTGACTACTTTTTAAAAAAAAAAAAAAAAAAAAAAAAAAAAAATCTGTCTTTGGCATTATCCAAACTCCTAAATCCAGTGGTTAAGCTCACAGTCAGTCTTGTACTGTAAAATCGCTGAAGATTGAAGACATAGGATGGTCAGCGTGCAGAGGAGGCCCTGTGGGATTTCTAGAGGCTGTTTTTCAATGTCTGAGCCGGTCTGTCGCTGCTTGAAAACTTAGGGGTCTCCTCTTGTAGAAAGCTATCAGCAACCGTCCGTCCTTCATGTGTGTTTATGTGTGCTACATACAGTCACAGTATCAGTTGCCCATCCTTCACTGGCACGCTGACAGTATTAATTGTGCTAGAAATTGATGGATTTTGTCATAACGGAGAGTTGAATGTAACAACACAATAAGCACGCAGCTCTTGATTCTCAAAAGGGACGTGGAGTTGCAGTTAATTTTCCCCAGTCTTAATTTTGTTTTTTCTTTGTTTCCCAGTTCATTTATTCTAGTGCCAGTGGCCATGAAACCCAACTTATCTACAACTGAGGGCATTTCTAAATTGAAATATTTGGGCGAAATACACACTTAATTGCAAAGTTATACATGTGGAAAGAAATTCTATCCTATTGACTTGGTTGTGTTTTGATATCTAAATAAGCCCTTAAAAATAAGCTGTTGAACAATTTACATTGATCATCTTTTGGTTTTAATGTTGTTTGTGTCTTTTGTTAACATTTTTTTTTCTGTCAGGGTTACTGAATGTTGAAGGTGAACATTTTGTTATATTGAGATTAACAACTTAAAATTGGAGGTTTGTCAGGTTTTCACAGGGAACCGGAGGCCTTCAGGTAAATTCATAAGTCTCTTTCAAACTAAATTCGGCCCATTCATCTTTTATCTGCTGATGATAGTGGTTGTTGCACCCTTAACTTAAAAAAAAAAAAAAAAAAACCAAATGTTGGTTCATTGCTTGAAAACATTTAAAAGCATTGTGTTACCGGTCCTGGTCCTTGCATGGTAACTAGTCCTTACATGTGAAAATATGGAGAGTTTGGCTGATGTGAAAATCTGAAAACAGATCTGGATGATTCACATACTAACGAAGCATGAAGGCTTCCGGTGTTCCTCCAAAGACTTCAGTCCATCTTCTGGTCTTGGTTTGTTGATTTCGGTGACTATGCACTAGAGTTTTTGCTGTTTATGCAATCCCATCTTCAGTACATTGGTTGGTGTGATTATATACATGAGGTGAAGTTATCTATGCACCGTTGGTAGATGTGTACTTTACACCTACAGTATATGTATGAAACTTGACATGCCTGTATCAAAGAATGTAGTAGTCTCTACTCGCAAGGTGCTCTTTGTTAACCTGGTGCTCTGCTGATGAGCAGTGAGCTGAGGCCAAAACTCTTCACGTAACTTCACACTTGATTATGTTTGCTGAATCTTTTGGGGGAATATTTGTCATTTCCACATTTTGGATTCGCTAAAGAGAGTAGGGCAGTAGGGAGGAGTTGTGCCCGAAGGCAAACGGCAACACATTTTGTGTCGTCTCGTTATATTTGCTCACATGAAAAAGTTACCTTCAGAACGTCGTAGGTTTCACATTTAACTGAACTCCATCCCGAGAAGCATCATCTTTGAAGAGAAAACTAAAGAAGCTTTAGTTGGAAAACCAAGCACGTAATGATCAATGGATGTCTTCAGTGCATCAAATGCCATTTTAAAAAGGGCAAAATCGGTGTTCAGTGAGACTGAAATTTGATTGAAAAAGACTCAACTGAATTGCAGATGTTCCCCCACAATTCCCATCTCTAAAAAACGCACCAGATCTATCCACCTCGTGTTCAGTTGCTTTTCTCTTTCGGGAATTTGACTGGAAATCCCTGCTTCGAGCCTCTCTCCTGTCATACTCGATTTGATACGCTGACTTGATGCTGTAAACATTCCTTTTTATTTGGATTTGTATCTGTCTTTGATCTTACATGTTCTGTCGCCAATTGAATGCATGTTACTAATTGCTATTTCCTCTTGTCTAAAGCAGGCTTTTGTTTTGACATTCTGTTTATTTTTTGGGGGGTTTTCCTTTTTTTTTTTTTTTTTTTTTTATCTATTTCATTATCACATGATGCGTTCAGTGTGAAACTGTCTTGTGTGAGATGTGGGGACACTATTCACTCACTGATATCAGTTTTATATCTGGTTAGATTAGTATTTTTCATGCCAAACAAGGGTGGGGGGGTACTAATTTTGTTAGCGATGCTTTGTTAAAGGGTTTAGTGTTCTGCTGGCAGATGTTAAGCCTCAGCCTGAGTTTAGCTGAGCCTTGTTATCGGTCAGAAAAACACTTGGTCCCCACATGTGTCTGTACATTTTGTTGCAGCACTGCTGTCTTTTGGTGGAATTTTGAGATATTTGATCTGAAGCACTTGCTGTTCTGTACTGCCTGAATCAATGATCAGGAAGATTGTTGTTTTTTTTTTTTTTTTTTTTGCCATTTATTTGTTGTAAGCTCTTTGCTGTGACACAATTTAACAATCTGTTTATTGTGATCTGCTTTTCTGTCTATCCATTTGTCTTGTCCCGTTTTCCATTTTTCGGTGACAAGTATTTTTTATATATATATATATTTTTTGTTTGTTTTTTTTTTTTTTTTCCATCAGTCCAAGTCGATGAGAAGCTGTTATATTTTGTTTATAAAAAAAAACTTGGGTAAACAGGCCTTTGTAAAGATGAAAAAAAAATAATAAAATTTGTACTTTTTTTATTACACCCCTTCTGTTTGCTGGTATGCTTCAATTATACAGATCACCCTTTCTGTCCACCAGGTGGTGATGTGGAGCAACTCCTCCGAAGGGAGGAGAGTTCAAGTGTGATAAACACAGGTGGCACACAGGCCTCATTTTAATCTTCTTAATAGGAGCACAGTAACTCTAGATCTTCAGCTGTGAGAAATGTGTATATTAGACAGCAATATTTGAATTTGATGTCAATTTTGGTGAAGATAGTAATGAATGGTATTGGTAACTCGAAGGTAGAAGTTTGCAGAGATTAGCTCTTCGAAACCTATAGCTTTAGCATAGTCTTGCTAAATTGTTATTATTTTACAATTAGTGTTAAAAATACAAGACTACAACATAACCAGCAAAACTCTTTCTGTGTCTTTGTGCTCTCAACTTCCCTGATTTGGCCAGGCAACTGTTCTGACACAATAGCTGATACGGGTGCAGTTGCTGCACCCCACCTCCAGTGGCATGCCCTCTGACCTTCAGCCGGAGCAGTATATATAAGAGGGGTGGATGAGGAGAAGGCCCCTGGCAGCCAAAATGAAGTCTCTGGTGTGTGTGTGCTGCTTGCTGTCTCTGCTGGCCGTGTCTTCTGCAGGTATGGTGTATTCCGATGGGGCTTGGGGGAAATATTTAAGATATGTAGCGCTGTGAGATACATTTAGGGAGTTATTTAAATAGCTGTGGTGTGTGTGACATGCAGATCCACTGCATTTGGATGGCTAGATATGAATTTGGTCTGTGTCTTTGAACATATCCGAGCTTTGTATGTCTAGCCGAGGCTTGTTGTGACTGTGTGCAATGGTTTGTAGGTCATTAATAACGGAACAGTTAGAGGATATGTATCTTTTTTGTTGAATTATTTAATGAATAAATATGTGATAATAAATTACCTATTACCTATGCATTGATATTGCACAATAATTTGCTTCCTGTCAGTTTTAGGTTGTAAGTGAAAGGGGTCAAGGTGAGAGCTGCGTTCTCAGTTTATCGAATGTGCAGTGTTTCACAGAGCTTCCATTTCCTCGGAGATTGGTCCCTCTTTTCTGTATTCCATAGCCTAATGTGGCGAGAGTTGTGTTGAAACATTTTAAAAGTTTGACAGGCAGCTATAAACACCACAGTATACATAGAAGTGTACTGTATGTTATCGTGTGGTGCAGTGTGGAGATTTGTGGTTGTACAAGTGGAAATGTCAGGGCTGAGGTGTGACACCAGCTGATGGAAACTGTCCTGTCTGCTGCTTATTCTCTCTGCCCTAGAGAGAAACACAATGACAGTACTGACAGAGTGAATTGGACTCACTACAAAGAGTCACACTCTGTGTGGCAGCCAAAGCAAAAGTTGGCTGAAATTATTAGTTTTCCCACTGGATCTCTTTCAGCTTGACTCTCCTTTCACAGCAGTTTCATGCATGTATGTAACTCCACCCCACCAGTCTTGTGCTTAAGTTAGGAATTTGGCATGTCACAGTCTTTTATTCTTTGACAGGCGACCTTTCATTCACTGTCAGAGAAATCAATTGATTTTTAAACTGAGCCAATCAGAAATTACAGCCATGACACACTCATTCGAGGTTTATACATCACAATCACTGCTTTCCTGCTCAGAAAACTGTTAAGTGACTTGGTTACGGCTGAGGCAGAGAATACCCTTGTCTGTCCTTGCACTGGTTCATTTTGGTCCCCACAATTTGCCGTAGTCAGGTGTCAGGCATCAGTCAGACAAAGTCGTCACCAGATACTGTGGTCACCAATGCCGTGCACTGATACACATCTCTTAAAGACTCCGGGGAATGCACGCACACGTTTATCATGTACATATTCACACGTAAAGTTTCACTCACATGCTTGAAACTATGACTCAATCTTAACGGCATACATGAGTACAAATAGACCCCGTATATAAAGCTAAAGCCGGAGCTGTATTTCATTTCTCAATAAAGCCTCATCACTCCCACTCTGCTCTGTCTGCAGAGCTGCTAATCTGTCATTCCAGTCAGCAGGGTCCATGTCCAGGGGATGTCCCAGCTAAAACAGGCATGAGAGAGCTCAGCAGAGGGCATGTAGGACCAGAGTACAGTAGCCCATCAGTTGGGCTGTTTAAAATTACATAACTAGATGGTCAAGTACTATTAAAAGTCGAGGTAAGTGGAAATCAATTGAAGTAGTGACGGAGCTCGAGCGGCAACAACCCCCCAGTTAGATTTGTGTGAGTGTAGGCATGTCTCAGAAAGAGTGACATTTGACAAAAATGGCGTACACACTGATGAGATAAATCTGTGAGGCTTACAGGACAGTGATAAGCAGAGCTCAAACATGTTGTATAGAGTAATAATTTAGAAAAAGCACCCCTCCCCCACCTAGGGCTAATCAGCCGTAATTAATGCTGATTGTTTATAAATGAGCCAGAGGTGCAAAACCACTGCTGCTTGCATGTTTGTTTCTGTCCCTGATTGCTTTTTTTTTAGGAACTGACGTCTAAAAAGGAGAATTTTGCATGTATGTAAGCATATTAACTTATTCATTCAGTCAGTCTTTTACCCCCGAATTACACAGTATGCAGGCTGTATATCACCACTCCTAGTGCTAAAGCATCTACTGTACTTTGTCTTTGAAAAGATTCTGAGTCAGGCACAGCCACACACTGTTGCAGGAATGTGAGCAATAGTGCGGCAGAGCTGCAGGCCAGCCTCATGACAATCAAAGGGAGGAGAGGAGCGTCATACTTCCTGAAAATAGGGGTGGAATTATCCCTCATTCTTTTCACCCACAGACTCATTGTGCGACTATTTCTGTCTCAGAGATGTACCATCCACCGTCCAGCACCCAGGCACCTGTCCCACTCTGTTCCCATGACACTGTACTCTGCCCAGGCTTCACTGCAGCAACAGCAGGGTACCGGAGAGAGGAACCACCAGAGAGGCACATTACACTACATTTTGATAGTGGCAAAAACGGTCCAAAGATCTTCAAACCAAACTAATAACTCCAGATATAATGAGCTGATTTTTTTTAACTGCACACAATTCTGACTTCTCACTATACTTTGTTACTTCCAAAATGTAAAAAAAAAGGACATTTCACATCAATGATCACACAGCATACTTGTCTATTGGTGGTATATTGTACTTTCATTTATTTTTTTATTTTTGAAAAATCCGACAGATGTGTACTTTATTTATGCTAAAAGGAATATTAATCAGTGTCAGCGGTCTCACTAACCTTGTTTCAGTCCCAGCAGGCAGCTGTTTGCAGCAACAAAAGAGCTGTACACTACCTGCCCAGCCAGTGGCTAGCGGGTGAACACAGAGGAGCATTTAGCGGCTAAAGATGTAGATGCTTCCCTCTTGAGTTGGTGGAGAACAAAACAGAGCTAAAAAGAGAGTGAATATAGGAATTACATTTGGTGGCCAGAAATGCAATTCCAAATAAATGCATGCATTGCTCAGAATCTGTTTGTAGATAGGTAATTGTTTGCAAACACATTAGATATATAAAGACTAGCAGCTATTAATACTGCTTCAAAAAGAAAAAAAAAAGGCCACTTTGTGCCAACATGTGTACTGGACTCACTGCTGAAACAACAATGTTGGCTGAAGGAAATAAGTACATTTTTGGCTAGACCGCAACAGCGGGGCCCTATTACTGTCAATATTTGTGACTGAGTACTGAAGTTACACCATTGGTCGGTCGGCTGTCTGCTGGAGTTTCCACATTGGCTGTTGCTCTTTAAAAATGAATTGGAAATAAACAATTGTATAATGTCATCAGGGGGGCATTTACAGGCATTGTTGCGAATTTAGCTCCTTGTCACTAGACACCTTAATCGACTTTTCTTCACAAAAGCACCCAGCAAAAAATCTAGCGACTTTTTGGACAAACCTTAGCTACTTTCTGTAGAAGAGAGTCGTCAGTGTTTCCCCGTGAGCCTGAAGTCGGGCTTTCTCTCCGCAGGCACACCTCTCTATGCGTCTCATATCAATTGACCGCAGAGCAGTTGCATAGGCGTGAATGAGCTTCTAACATTCTTTGGGTTATCATTTTACAAGTAAATGTAGCTGCACAGCAAAGCCATTGTCTTTAACTTATGTGTGTGGTGATTTCATCAGACGACGTCGAGTTATGAAATCAGGATATTAACAGTGCAGAGCAGCAACTTGCCTGAAAGTGACTACTGGTTAACATGTCGTCTTAATGGGCCGCGTTTCAGTCAGTATTTCTTAATTGTTCCGTTGTCTGACAAATTAAACAGAAAAACATGTAATTAAGAGCAGCTTTATTTGAAATTAAGCTGTATTAAATTACTGTATATGTGAGCACAGACCTTAGGAGAGAAGCAAACAGATAAAGGGCATACTAGCCACATACAAGGTTTTGACCGAGTCTTGTTTCTGTATCAGCTACTCACACTCCATGGCCTGGAGTGTTGGATGTCATTGTTTTTTGTATGTAGGTCAAAAACAAACAAAAAACAACATGTGGTTAAAAAAAAACACCTCAAATTACTTATGAAGCATAGTTTAAAGTATTCAGGTATCTACCTGCATCCCCAAATACATTTAATTTCTCTACAATCACGCAAAATAAATCACGATCCTTAATGGCCACCTGTGCCTTGCTCAGTGGATTGCTCTGTTCTCTGCTCACACAGTAGCCTAATGCTACAATCAACATGCATCCAGGGGTATGTGACATCACCTAGGCAGGTAGTGACCATCCTTACATTCACATGTAAGCTAACAAGACAAAGAGTCTACAGCCATGCTAGCGGCTCTGTGATGTTCTACTTAGGCACAGAGAAACTTTGGGCCAAATACCAGCATCAGCATGCTAATGTGCTAACAGTGATAATGCTAACATCCTGATCTTTAGCAGGTATAACGTTTACCTTGTTCACCATCCTGGTGAACATTTTTGCTAATTAGCCCCAAACACAAACTAAAGCTAAGGCTGATGGGAATATCATTAGTTTTGCACGTATGTAGTCATGAAAAAAATATTGGACAAATTGGAATTTTGACCTGATGATGGCGCTGGATGAAAAGTGAAAGGATCCCCAAAGTGATTACAATTTATCCTGACAGGGATGTGAATGTCTGTACCAAATTTCATGGCAATCCATCCAATCGTTGTTGAGATATTTCAGTCTGGGTCAAAGTGGTGGACCAACAGACTGACAGACTTACATTGAACAGAACCTACTTGGGAAAATGCTTATTGGGTTTTCCCTAATAATATAGTAATGTATTGTTTTGTGTATTTGTCTGCAAATTCCTCCCTTATTTATTATGTAAATCTTGACAGAATATGTCTCAGAAATCCCACAATATTATTTTCACATGTATTGTGTCTCTCATATTTTCCTCCCCCAGTGGCACATCTTTTTCCATCCTCCTAATTATGTTAACTTTAATTTAATTTTGCCATCACGAACCACTAGCACAGCAGAAAATGATCCTTCTGGTTTATCTTCATAACTATCTCAAGGCATGCAGTGTGGGGAAAAGCCAGTAAACTAAATTCAGCTTGTATGATTGCAAATGATTTGAGTTTACAGGATTCGTGTGAATAGCAGTTGTTTTAAACCTGATGTTCCCTGTTCTTTCGGCAGTTATCAAGACAGAGGGCTCATCTCTAAATTATGACAACAAGGTGTACTGATATCTGCTTCCTACATAAACCAGGCAATACATGGATCATTTATCTCATCAGATGAAACAGAAACAAACTGATGAATGGTCATTAAGTACTGATCTTGTTATGTAGCATCATTGAACTTTGGCAGCTCATCTTCACCAACTCACATCAGGATCTTGACCACTGCTGCTGTTCAAGTTACAACGCAGACAGTACTGTAGTGGTGTCTTTGGACAACATCCGGACCTGCCTCATGACTCGATCAGAACAGCATCCAACTGCCCTCCTCAGGTTACCCCTCACAAATCTCCTTGTCATTTGTTTCACTCAGTTACTGACACCTACAGTACACTTAAGTCTGGCCAAGACACATCTTACAAGCCCGAGGCCATACTGAATACCAGAGTGCTGGACAGGCATGGCTCATACCTCGACCTCTGCCAGTGACAGTGAGACTGTACACAATGAATATGTGTGACGTGTGGGCTGGACTTTATTCTTTATCTCTAATGATTTTGATTTTGGGAATAAACTCTTTAGCCAGTTAGGATACAGTGCATCACCATGGTGGATCAGTGATGGCCAGGCAATACACTGGAAATCCATTAGTTTAAGTTGTATGGTTTGACTGGGTTCGTATTACAATACACGTGTCCTGCCATGACCGCATTCTTACCTTAGTTGATTGTTACTGTTTGTAAAACTAAGCCAACATCACAATGCACAAAACATTATTGAACAAAACTGATTTATCACATTTCAGAACGTGGATGCTCTGGAAACATAGGCTTGATGTTCTGGTCACTAACACTGACATTCCCCTCAGGAGGTGATAAGCTAACAAAGCTTCCAGTTACTAGAGCTGACAAGCCACATGATGCGAACAAAATTGACTTGTATATGATTCAGGGCTTTAAAATAGGGGAAAGGAACCATCCTGTGGGACAGTGGAAGAACAGGAGCGTACATGGAGTACTACAAGCATCATTTCGGACTGCTAGCTGAGTGTTAAGCCCTCGAACCAAACCCAATATACAAATATACTTTGACTCAGAAGCAGCTGATTTTGGTTTGGTGGGCCCTGCTTCAAGGGTCTACATTGGTACTTTCACACCCACATTTAAAACAGATAGTAGTTAATAGCCACATTACTGTATGTGAAACTTCCCATAGACACTTCAGGGAAGACCACTTGGTGATGCACCTTGTCATGTCATGCATGCTTATGATTAGAGCAGACACAATGGACTTAATTGGAATTCATTTTATTTATTTATTTTTTTGTTAGCTATTTAAATTTTCAGGTTTTCGTATTACATCCCTCAAAATCTAAGGCTGCGATGATACAAGCCTGATAATTAGACTGAACTGCTGTTTGATTTCACTTTGCTGAACTGATGAGATTTGTGTAATAAAGAGGTTCGGAACCAGAATTTGTGTTTTCGCTAGAGTCAGCCAGAGTAATTGAAAACACCTGTGTGGGTGTATGTGGTCTTTTAAGAGTCAGGACTGTGGGCTGGTTGGTAATGCTGGCTTATCAATAAATAGTGTTCAATATCCAGCCTTACTCTGGGTGCTGTCAATCATCATTTTGAGAAAGAAGAAAGTAAAGAAGACCTGGCAAGTGGAGGGGCTAACTTTACAACATCAACATTTCACAAGAACTCCAGCATCGTATTAAGCATGATAAAATGAATATTTATATTCTCTGTATGTTCATCGCTGTTTTTTCAAATGACAAAACAGTGTGACATCGTGAAAGGGGTCACTCGTAGTGATGAAGCCTACAGAGAATTACCACCTGAATCTGCAGCCCCCCGTGGCTAAGTGGAGCTTCACAGAGAGTTTCAGCTGATTGTTTAGCTGTCCAGCCCTGAACATTACTGTTTTGATTCACTTTCATGGCTCTCACTGCTAGCGTCTTTTTCACCTACAGCAGGCAGCTGTCTTTGAATAAGTTATAAAAACACACTGTGCACTCCCTGCTCAGCACTAAACAGCAGACACACACAGTTAGCTTCTTCCTTAATATTAGCCTTTTCGCTCAAGATGGGCACTTGTCCAGAAACCTTACCAACATGTAAAACCTGTAACAGCTGCCTCCAGCTATTAGTCTTCATCCCGCTCACTGAGCCCATCTTGTAACATGAACTGTAGACATACATTTAGCTGCCTCATATCGCACTGTGTACAGATATGTGTTCCTCTGTCCTAAGACATCATAGGCAGTTATAATTAAACAGAGGTCATGGCCTTGTGCTCTTTGTACACTGTGGTTGTGAAGAGTATCTAATGTACATGTATGCATGTGGTGTAATAGAGAGGGAGTCCCCTGTTTTAGATATGATTGTTTTGAAACCATAGTAACTGTAATCTGCTGTATAATGCTTAGCAGTGCTGATGTCTGTTTACATGCATGTGATCTGAAGCGTGTCTGCGAGCAGCTTGTAAATGTCTAGCTATTATATATATGTGTTTGTGTGTATGTATATGTATATATATATATATATATATATATTTTTTTTAATTAATTAATTTTTTTTTACCATCTTTGGTTTTGGTCTTTGGTCTAAATCAAAATAGCAGTTATGTCAATCACTAACTTAGCAAAAAAGAAATGCACAGGATTATTTAGGGAGAAAGTACAGACATAAAGTATATGCTGAGTTAAATGTCGTATACATATGTTTTATAATTATTAGAATTTTTGGTAGTACCATTGTAGTTTGGGTATTAGGATTTTACTTTCATATGGTGACATGCTGTTTCGTTCTTGAATAATTCCATTTTCTTTGCAATACTCAGATTTTAGGGATATTGGATATGAGCAAAAAAACTATTGGTGCAAAGTATTGTGTCAGACATTCATAATAGTCAAGCTCTATACTCATTTTACAGGTTTACATTCCATTTGGTTTTAGCAGTGTTTATACACAAACTAAAAACTGGCAAAGATTCATGTACATTTCCTTTGTTTCGTGGAAATTCCTTTTAATTAAGTAAATTAAAACATGACAGTAACAGTAATAAAACTATGTAAAGGCAGTAAATACATTATTCTGTTCCAAGCAATCCTGTCCACTCAGCTGTCTTCTTTTAGATCCTCTACACAACTGTCAGCCTCAAATAGTCCATGCCTTAGAGTCACCATTCAAGGAGCTGAAATCTGAGTCTTAAATTAGGGATGTGTTGAACATCTGATCTGCTCTTTTCTTGCACTGTGACTGAGCACTGGTCAAGCACTGACGTAACGAACAACGTGTGACCGATGACTGCCGATGTCCGGCGAGATTACACCGTGCAGCCTGATTGGTCAGAAATACATTCCAGTGCATTTGTTTTGTTTCATGTTTTTCAGCCTTATGGATCCCTATCGCTTTGACAAAAACATCTCCGTCACTATAACTGCCATAGGTCTCACAAATCATTGCTGTACTAATTTACAATAAAACACTTCCTCAGAGCTAAACAACATCCTGACTTCAACCTCTAGTGTTTAACTTTTTACCAGACTTTGGTATTTAATAGGTGGAATATAACAGGCCTCTGTCGTTGTGCATATGTTTTGCTGATCAGGGATGAATTCTATACATTTTAAATCAAGGACCTTTTTTTTTGTCTTGGTGTAAAACATTGCTGATAAAACACTGTCTGGGAGTCAAAATACATCTATAAGCTGAACTGTTATTGAACAGTGACAATCCCATATTCTGTCTTTCTTCAACCCTCGCAGATCTCCTGGCGGGGTCTTCCATCCATGATGAAGAGCCTCTGGTGCGTCTGCAGCTCCAGCAGCCAGAGGGAGACCTTTTCTCCTGCGGATGTGACACAACAGAGGAGCACGCCAGCCAGAGCTCCTCCAACGACACCCCGGCCCCGGAGAGGGCCATGTGTCAGCCCTGCAAGCCCCCGTCAGCTTTAAGCACTGATGCTGAAAAGGAAGAGCCAGCCTCCAACTCGGAGCTTGAAGAGGAGGAGGAGGAGGAAGCAGCTCCCACTGAGGAGGTGGCAAGTGATGGAGAAGAAGAGCAGGAGGAGACAGCTTCCCAGGAGGAGGTAGTAGAGGAAGAGGAAGAAAAAGAGGTGATATCTGAGGAAGAGGCTGAGGAAGAGCCTTTACAGGAGGCAGAGTCATTGGAGGATCAAATTGTGGAGGAAGAGGAAGAGGCTAAGGAAGTTGCATCATCCGAAGAGGAAGAGGAGGAGAAAACTGAGGAAGGAGAGGATGAAGCAGAGGAGCAATTATCGCATGAGGAAGAAGAAGTGACTGAGCCTCAGGAAGAAGTTGCAGAAGAGGAAGAACCTCCTGCTGAAGAAACGGTTGAAGAGACTGTTGAGGCACCAGAAGGAGACAACACACAGGAGGAAACAGAGGCAGCAGCTGAGGAAGAGGAAAGTGTGGAAACTGTCCTGAACGAGGTTGTAGAGGAGGAAGCTGCTGTGTCTGGGGATGCAGCTGAGGAGGAGGTTGCAGTGGCTGAGTCTGAACCAGAAGCAGAGACAGAGGAGGTTCCTACAGCAGACTCGGAACCTGAGGAAACACAGCCAGAAGTCACAGCAGAATCTGAGGCTGAACCTGAAGTAACTTCAGAGCCTGAGACTGAAGTGGTTTCAGAGCCAGAACTAGAGCCAGAGGTGATTCCTGAAGTAGAGCCAGAGCCTGTTCTGGATGAAGTTACACCAGAACCTGTAGAGAAAGTAGCTTTGGTGGATGTACCTGTGGACACCACAGCAGAGGAGGCAACAGTGGAGGAGGTGACCTCAGAGGAGTCTCACGCTAAAGGTATTATATTGTAATATAATAACATCTGGATTTACAGATATACAGTATTTATAGATATTATGCATAACTTTAAGGTAGCAAGTATTAATGTTCATTTCCTGACATCTTAAAGGTAAAGCTGCAGCATAGAGGTAACTTAAATCTTTTCATTTACACCACAGGCCAATGTCTTGTCTCCATTCTCAGCTCAAGGTAGAGTAGGAGGGATCCTGTTACGGTAAATCTGTCCCCACCCTGTCGGTACTTCTGTAATTAAGGAAGCACGCCATTATCTGGTGTCTGGGTGTTGACACCTGCTATAAAACATGAGGGCTGAGTCTTAGAAGAGCTTCCCATCTCTTACTCTGATCCCCCTTCATTACTTAATTCAGTATACGAGAGGTGAATGTAATGGAATGTCACTGGAGGTAGTTTAATGTAATGAGTGTCGTCTTTTTTGACCTAGTTGTTGAAAATTCTTTGAACATCCAGGGTAATAAATTCAGAGTTAGGAAAAGCTTGATCTTATAGCTAATAAGCTAATAATAAGAACAGGTCTGGGTTCATGAATACACCAGCCCCTCTTTGGCTGGTGTATTGATGTATTCATTTTCCAGAGGAACTTGCTCACTCGCTTTCCTTTGCGTTAAATATGAATCTACAGCCAGCAGCCAATTTGCTTAGGACAGCATAAACACTGTAAATGGGTGGAATCAGCTTGTGCTTTTAAGTGGGGTTCTATGCCAAGAAATAGTCCCAACTTGAAACCACAGCATACTTGGGTTTTTTTACATACAAAGTGTTAATTAGTGACCTCGAGAGGTGCTGGGAGGCTGGGCGAGCCATTTCACCTTGTTTCCAGTCTTTATGCTAAGATAATCTGGCTGCTGGCTGTAGCTTCTTACTGTACAGACATGAAAAAGGTGTCAATCTTCTCATCTAAGTCTCGACAGGAAAGAAAATAAGCGTACTTCCCAAACATGTCTAACTAGTCCTTTAATTCATACTTATGATCCCCCAGGATGGCTCATTCAATGGGTAACACTGCTAACAGGAAATTAGTTGCAGGGCATCCAGACCAAAATCCACTTATAAATGTTTTAATCATATTAACAAAAACAAGTCAAGCTGGAGAAAAATACACCATTCAAAGGGATTTTTCACAACCTGGCAATGCAAAAGCTGTTAAAGCGCTCATAAATGTTTATAAAGCCATCACTTACAACTTGCATAAAGTGTGCTTTATGAGAAAGTGTTACCAAATATTTGATTTGGAAATGTGAATCTTGTTTCACTGGATGCATTTAACTGATATGGGTCGTGAAATGACAGTTTCTATCTCTCTGTCTTCCTCTTTTTCTCTCTCTCGGGCATGCCAACGTCCCAGAATATGACACTGTGTGTAGCTAAGGAGGAATTACCAACAGCCTCTGGTACAGAAATAAACAGACTGAAATAGCAGAGGAAAGGAATAGACCGATAGATGGTCACACCATGATATAACAGTTGGGCCTGTGCTCAGCCCAGATGGTCTGGTCACTCACGGGCTAAGGACACCCTTTACCCCGGGAATCACATTCATTTTGTAACCATGTTGGTGGAGTTCTGACTATTAAGTGCTTTTGAAAACTTTAGTGGATAATAGATTGTAGTTTATTTCACAGATATAATACTGTCATTAATTGTTAGTGTATGCCGTAGAAATATTCAGAATAACTTTCAATGCCTTTTTTGTCAGATACTAGTTCCCTGCAGTCACAGGTAAATGCATTTAAGGGCTGTTGCAGTTGACTCACAGTGTGATCCTCTGATCAGGACATGAGGTGGATAAGGGAGCAGGCCCGACGCTGAGGGACCGCTCCCACATTGAGGACACGCTGCAACTGGCTACTGCTGAGCCCTCAGCAGAGTACAAGGGTAAGACACAGACCGCCCAAACATGCAAACACGCCCTCCTGATCAAAAAAATCCAACCTTCCGTGATAAAACCGCTGTGCTGCCCACTGTTTCAAAGTTCTTTTGCTTCAGATACGCCTGAAGTTCTGGACTGAAATGAAAATGCAGCGGAATGTTTACAGCTGCTTTGTCAGTGGAAAAGAAAAACAGATGTTTTCGAATGTGAACGAATGGAAGTTGGAGACAATTTTTGGGGCCTTTTCTGCTGAAACTTTTTTTAAAAATTGCTTCATGATGTCTTGGTCCTGAGGCCTTTGTGAGTGTCTGAGTGTGTGTGCTGTATGCGTGCATGTATTCATGTGTTTGTGTGTGTGTGTGTGTGTGAGAGCGTGCAGACATTTCTTGAGAGAGGTAATTAATCAGTGCAAATGTGTAACTCTGTCCTCAGCATGAAAGCCTCTCTGTTCTGTTAAACCAGGTTCATTTCAGGAGGCTGAAGTGCTGGAGCAGAGCCAGTCTCTTAATCACCTCGGCTCAAGTCAATAAACTTCTTTTGGGCAATTCATCACGTACTGCCAAAGCTAATGTTGTAATCAGTATTGGTAGTGAGCACATTAATAATGCTTTGGTCCAAAATGTCTTCTCACCATTATTTCCCAATTATTACATCCCAATTCCTCTCTCTCTCGCTCTCTTTAGCTGCTATGAAGAAGCTGTTGAACATCTACCACACAGCCATCAAGCCAATGGAGCAAGCCTACAAGTACAACGAGCTCAGGCAGTATGAAGTCACAGGTAACAGGGTCCTGATGGAGATTAAACAGCATTTACAGCAGCATTTACAGTACTGCACAGTTGGCTTTGTACAGGCAAATATCACAAACAGTGTATCGAGGTTTTATGGGTGCACATCAGCAACGGCGGAAAACCAACTCTTGGTAATGACCTGTTTATGTCTGTTTATAACTTTAACTGCGGTTCAGTTCATAAACTGCAAAGTAAACTCTAAATTACAGAACAAGTATAAAAATTTGAATTTCAAGTGCCTCCCTGCAACTGGCATACATCATTTTGTTGTGTTTGTGTGAGTCGGGCACGACAACTCTGGGACCAAGCCTAATAAAACAAGAAATGTGCAAATACAAATACTGCAGATACCACGGCTCTTTAGTTAATCGGCTGATACCATACCTTGTCCGGTTTCCCTTTCAAACAGTTAACAGTTGTGTAGAAAACCATAATTATTCCTCTAGCCAACATGGCTCATAGGAATTCCACGAGCAACACATCATACCTGCTCATCTGTGAGCCTTTATCAGTTCACCGCGCTGCTAAATACATACAGTACATGGTTTAATAAACGTGAGTTGCATGGAAACAGTGAAGTGCAAATAAAGTCAAAATTCAGTGGAAATGGAGCCAGGTCCTGGCATTATTCAAACCAGGCACACAGAGAAGCACAATAAGGTCTCTGTCTGTCTGTCTGCTGAAAATTAAAGGGAACTTTGTGTGAGCCAGACTCCTGACAACTTTGTTCCAGCACTTGAAGGCAGAGAGTATTAGGATGAAGCAGGGAGTGTCATGTGACTCTGAGACACCTTGTGGTGCAGAACGGAAGGACATGGTCACACTCAGGATACGTAAAGGCAGTCATTTAAACATCAGTGTACTTATCACAAAGTGTTATCATTTTTTTCCAGCTATTTTCTAGCTGTTGCATATAATGCTATGAGATATCATGTGTGCTGAGTTGACCCTTTGGACTGAGGGTAGCACTAGAGGGGAACCCCTGAAGTGTCCGGGGAGCATGAGTGTACTCAGTACCGCTGATTTAATGGGCCCATATGATATGGATATTCCTTGGGCACAAGTGGAAGTTTTAATTTAAAGCTAGAGATGGCATAAGAAAACTACTCGTAATTCCCTGTTCATGTCACCAGATTATGGTGACATGAGCAGGAATTGTGGTTGCAGCTAAACAACCACAGCTGTGCTTAATTCATAAAATTAACAGAACAATAATCCAATGAACAAAATGCACGATGAACTATTTTGAAACATCAAATGCAATGAATCAAGAGATATTTATTCAGCAATATAGTGCAAGATACTGTTGCAACTCAATGTAGCATCCTAAAAAAAAAGGAACTTTTTTGTCTAAAGCAGCCATTTTTTCTCCTTGTTCCTTTTCTCTCAATCCCTCTCGTTCTGTCTCTCTCTCTCTCTCACACACAAACACTGCAGATGGTGAGATCACCTCTAAGCCCATGGTTTTGTTTTTGGGACCCTGGAGTGTCGGCAAGTCCTCCATGATCAACTACCTGCTGGGTCTTCACGGCACCTCCCAGGAACTCTACACAGGTTCACACTGAAAAAAACAAAAACCTGCTTGTCTGTGACACAGCTCATCAGTGGCAGACTAAAAACACACACAGCTACTATCCAGTGTTGGTGATTACAAGTGTAAATCACCGAGGTTGTGGTGAATTAACCACAAGTTACTTAGTCTTTTACTTTTCATGTTTATTCACCGCAAGACCTACCACATACTGCAGTTTCTCTTGAAGGGAGACGATGTAACTATTCAGCAACAGTAGCCACTATGTCCACAAGCGGCAACTGCAATATAATGGCTCATTAAAATTTGCTGTATTTTCCAATATTTTCATGAGTCACTTACTTTGAAGATATCATAGGGGAAATGAGTGGAAAAGGACATGAGAAACAAAAAAGATTGGTATGGTATGCGGTCTTAGCTTCACGTTAAACTTTTGTGATAAAACTAAAACATGCTATCATGCAATGTAACAGTAGCAGAAGTAGAGAAGGGTCTTAAAGTCAGAGAAATGTCGCAGAAATGCCAGTTACAGGGCAATATCCATCTAAAGTTCAATAACATTATGCACCATAAGCTAATGGTCACAGCAGACTAAGTGAGGCTGTAGCAACAAAACCCTGGAGTTTGTTGCATTGAACAATGATGAACAGCTTTTTATGTATGAGCGAGAGAATATGTTTTCTCTTCTTTAAAAACTTACTGGACTGCGACTACTGTAGTGATGGAATATGCAATAGGAATAACACTGCTTTTTAAGCTAGAATTAATGCAAATAACATCTACTTATGAATTATGTCTTTTTTATCTGTTAAGACGTTAATCATAAAATGAATTAATATATTGATAGTGATAAAACATACGCTAATCATCTGTTATATGTGGACTATGAAGGTGTTATTGCTAAATTAGCTCGTAATTTAGCATTAACTAAGCACATGTCAACAGTGACTCATGCTAAATCAAGGCTAAATTACTACTTAATTAAGCATTATTTTACAAAAGTAAAATTTAAACTATTACCTTACTTATACTACCAAATTTCAGGTAAAATTACACCAATCAATAAATAAGCTTAACCCACAGATACAAATTATTTGAACCAATTCCCTCTTCATCCTTCCACCAGGTGCTGAGCCCACCACCTCTGAGTACACCGTCATAATGCACGGTGAGAAGTTTCGGACCATCGAGGGCATTGTTATGGCAGCAGACAGCTCACGGTCCTTCTCTCCCCTGGAGAGGTTTGGCCAAGGCTTCCTGGAGCGGCTGGTGGGCGTTGAGATGCCCCACGCGCTGCTGGAGAGGGTCACCTTCGTCGACACGCCCGGCATCATTGAGAACCGCAAGCAGCAGGAACGAGGTGATCATTACTGATGGAAATATTTCCATATCAAAGCAGCAGATGGCAAATATTCATTCTCTTGAGTTTGTTCTATTGCCATGCTAAAAAGTATTCTCTACCAGGATGAAAAAGCTTCTGAAACAGCATCTATGACCTAAGGGCTCTCCATTGAAACCCATAAAACTGTAATCGCTGCTGTTATTAGCAGGGTGACTCAACACAGGCTTCTACACACATTTATACACACGCTGTGAGTCACAGCGAAAGCACAATTGATCGATCAATGGCTGAGATCAGCTGAGTCTGTTTTCAGTGTAGGTAAACTCAGTACGACAGCATCTGCAACATCAAACAGACATGAGTAACAGCTGACAGTGAATACCACTCTACACACAGTATCAATACAACAAACACACACACACACACACACACACACACACACACACACGTATCAATACAACACACACACACACACACACACACACACACACACACACACACACACACACACACACACACACACACACACACAGATATTTCTGCAATCACTTGTAAGCGGACACACAAAACTACACACATACCACAACCATCATAAGTAATGCATCAAATATTGAAGTTGTACAGTGAATTATGTTTATTTATAATGTGTTTTTAACAGACCTCGTCAACACTAAGCTTTGTACAGTAAACAATGGGTGTAGACTGATAAAAAGCTTCTGAATTGTGTTCAACAAACCCATTTGTGTCCCTTACAGTGCGAGTGTGAGATTTTTACATTGAAAGTATGTGTTTTCCTTCTCCCTAATTGAGCTCAAAAAACCATTATGAAAACGGTCTGGGCTTGAATCTTTTGTGTGATTTTGGAAAAGTGACCTCTCTTTCCTGTTTTTCTCCATTTCATGAAAAAAACAATCCCAGAACCCCGGCTGGGGTTCCGCTGTAAAAATACTTGTGAAAAAAGCTTCTCATTTGTTAAATTTTGTGTCCTGTCCATCGTGCTGCATTTTGGGCAGTTCACAGAATTAGAAAATGTTATTTTTTCATGTTTTCTCTCTCTCACATTCCTTGTCTCCCTCAGGTTACCCTTACAACGAGGTGTGCCAGTGGTTCATTGATCGAGCTGATCTGATCTTCCTGGTGTTCGACCCCACCAAGCTGGACGTGGGTGGGGAGCTGGAGATGCTCTTCAGGCAGATGAAGGGCCGTGAGTCCCAGATCCGCCTCATCCTCAACAAGGCTGACAGTCTAACGACACAGGACCTGATGAGGGTCTATGGGGCCCTGTTCTGGAGCATGGCACCGTTAATCAATGCCACAGAGCCCCCTCGGGTTTATGTCAGCTCCTTCTGGCCTCAGGAGTACGCTGCAGACACCAGCCGAGAGCTCTTTAAAAAGGAGGAGATCTCTCTGCTGGAGGACCTCAACCAGGTACAACGTCTTGCCTTGTTTTTGTTTACAATACAGTTCCTTGAGTTTAGATACACAGAGATGAATTTAGTAATTGCTTCATTAAACAACATGTACATTCATCCGGATCACATTTGCAAACGTTTAATATACTCAGGAGGTTTTTTTTTTTTTTTAATATACTGAAAACCTTGTAGTTCACATCTACTCTGGGATTTATCCTTGTGTAAATAGTAACTGATATGAAGATGGCACTCAAGTCCTTTGTAACTGTTATTTTGAGTGCAGTGGAAGCACTAAACCTCTCTGTCTTCCTGTTCCCCTCCGTTTATCATCTCCCTCTCCCTCTGTCCGTACTAGGTGATTGAGAACCAGATGGAGAACAAGATTGCTTTCATCCGCCAGCATGGCATCCGTGTGCGCATCCATGCCCTGCTGGTGGACCGCTACCTCCAGACATACTACGACAAGCTGGGCTGGTTTAGCGACCCCTACGAGGTGTTCCAAGATATTGTGACTGACCCGGACAAATACTACATCTTCAAGTCCATTCTGGCCAAGACGAATGTCAGCAAGTTCGACCTGCCCAACAAGGAGGCCTACCAGGACTTCTTCGGGGTGAACCCGGTTTCCAGCTTCAAGCAGCTCTCCAACCACTGCAGCTGGACCAGCGGCTGTCTGCTGGATAAGATAGAGAAGGCCATCTCGCATGAGCTCCCAGCTCTGCTCAGCAGCGTCGGCAAAGCCGCAGGCACGCCTGCCCCAGCGAAGGCTGCACCAACAACTCCACCGCCTCTCCCCGGTACCTGCGAAGGTCCCGGGTGTGAAGAGAAACCCAGGAATCGCTGGAGGAGGCAGTGAGATGGAGCAGAAGGGTGCAGGAGGAGGAACAGAGGAGGTAGATGGCAGCAGCGGCAAGGGCAGCAGCCAGAGGGTTTCCTGGTGTAATCCCCCACTGCTGTGATTTTCAGAACTGGATGTGGGGAGAGAGAAAAGAGCGAAAGAACGAGAGTGAACAGTGTTGGAAAATGTGCAAAGATCAAAAGTACCAAGCAGACCTGAGTCAGACAGTATTTAAGAATACTTCTTAAGGCTTGTTTTTAACTGTAAGATGTACCAAATGGATGGGTTTTACTACATCGGGACAGTACAGTTGTAGGTGACAGAAAAGTATACCCAACTGAGTTTCAAAATACTTTTCTATGACTGTATAACAACTCTCCGCTACCCATTGTCCTATATGACACCTATCTAGTACTTGCGTATGTCAAAACAAACAACGAAAAGTGTTTGCATGTAGTATTTTTGAATACTGTTTGGAAGAAAAAAAGTGTAGAAAAAGAGGCATGCAGTCAACTTTCTATCTGAAGCCATTGCTGTCTGCAAAGTGTGAATGTGTGCAGAAGAAAAAAAGTTGGAGAAAAATCGAAGGCCTTCATTTCCACCTAAGTGCTCGGGATATGTTGATGAAATCTGAGAATGATTATTTTCTTCTTTGTCACTGTTTTTAAGTTTGTACATTATTTATTCAAGTTTCTTTCTTCAGAGAAAGATGCCGGCAGTGACTATACTCCTCTGGAGATAACTGCTGCCACTCGTATGTCTTCTGTGTTGTTTGCAAAATCTGAAGATTCTGTCAAATCTGCTGTGCTGTGTTTTTACAGTTAAACCGGTGTAGGTCATTATCATGCCAGTGCACAAATTTACATCTGTGGGACAATAATAGAATACTCTCATAGTATTTATTTAGCAGTGATTCAACCATGTTTAGTAACTGTGTTGTACTGCACTACTGTATACTATACTGTCCTTTTTCTTTGTATGGTACTATACTATGTTCACTATAGAAATAACTTTAGTTTTACCGTTTCTCAGCAATGCACTGGGACAGAATTGACTGCATACAATCATGGTATTTTCCTCAAAACTCCCATCATTTAATGGTAGCTTTCTGTCCACGTAAGCTTGTATTTTGGCCTTTTCAGCCCACTGAACTATTGCCAGTTTTATCTCAACACTGTTGCGTACAATATGGGCATTTCCTTTCAAATGTAATCTTTTCCTCATTCTTTTAGGCCTGTTTGTAATCGTCATTCTTTTGTGTGATTCCTTCTGAGTAAACAACAACCAAAAAAAAAAAAAAAAAAAAAAAAAAATCTGCAAGCCTGTTTCCTTTGTGAAGCTACGAAGACATTACAGATAAAATCTCTTCCACTGAAACAATATATAATTCATATCATTTGGTTGTTTAGCAGCAAAATGCAGGGAAGGGGGGTTTGGGAAATGTGGGACGTACACCAAGCTAAAAGCATCAACTCTCGACACAACACGCAGCTTCAGATTAGAGATACTGCCTTTGTTTTCACGTATGAACAAATGACAGCAACATATGGATTAGAAACATGGTAAAATGTGTAACAGCTGGTTTGAGCACATGTGCCAAAAGCCCCATTAACAGTGAAATTGAAAGGCTGTTCTTTGATAGCTGCTGGTTTAAAATCCCCATGCAGTGACTGGAAACAGCCACCAGGAGGCGCCTCCATTCAATGTCCTGATCCGACTAAATAGTGTATGGCAGGGAGACATACCTTTTGTTTTTTTGTTTAACCAGCTGTTAAAGTTTAAGTTTAATACAGAAATACCCCCCAAACCGGGGGAAGATGAAGGAAGTATTAGTGTTTTAAGAACCTGTCTTTGCTGATAGTTTTCCATGATCTTGTTACAATCTCAGTAGTATTAAGACTACGATTTCATTCAAGGCAGTGTATTCTTCATGTTTGCCAAAAAGAGCGCATGTTTGCCTGAGTGTGAAACCCAACAGTATTTGACAGTGGCGAAGTTAGTTGGGTATTGCTACCAAAAAGACTCTCTGGATTGATCCCACAGAGATCAGACAACCAGCAATGCGGCAGAGCCAACTAAACTTTGACAAAGACTCGCTTAGGGCTACTCTCAAGTGTCAAATCAAGTAAATGTACCAGCTTTTGTCTTGGCCACATCTTCACAATGCCATACTGATAAGTTTCACAATATACAGTCTACTAAAACAAAATGACTCTTTTAGTACAGAATTGGACAGTCCAGGGTATTTTGTAGACCGTAAATATAAATCACACTATTAATGTAAATTCAGTAATGCAAAGCTGCATTTGAATACTGCAATTTGTTATAAATGGCATAACAAAGTATGACTTTCTCTGTGAAGAAATGTACAGTAACAAAACTTTAGAAGGACAATTTGGCGAATCACCGTGACAGATAATGTTAGTTTGTCAGAATATCACTCCCAGTGGTAACTAGTAACTAACTGACTACTTTGCTTTACTTACCAGTCCATTTCAGCCCTCATTTTTGCACAGTTAAGACAATTTTGTTCAGCTGATTTTAAACTGTGTGTGCTCTTGTGGGGATAGAAGTTGATACAAAGTTAGTGTGGTTCTGAACTTCCACTGCACTGCCGACATCTCAGATTTGTTCAGGGGTTCCAATAGAACAAATGAAGTTAAACAAATTCAGTCAGATTGTACAGTAGCTAGTATACAAAGTCTCTCCCTGCTATAAAAGCAATCACTAAATAAAATCTTGAAATCAGTAGTTAAATGAACGGTACTCCAAACTAACTTTTCTTTAAAAGTATTTTATCCATATAAATACATGCAATGCCAAAGGCACATTATGAACATATTATGGAAAAGCTCAATTTAATATATTCTGCCACAAACATTTTCTCTCTCATAACTGTCAGTGTCACATGGAAATCTCTTCTGTGGGATACAGTAACATAAATGTTGTGAATATTTACATTCATTCTCTTTTTATTAATTTTCCCACAGTGGGTCCAAAACTCCTATGGATGGATCATTTTCTTTTTTGCTTTTTGAGTGTAGAGTTGAGTTAAGAGAGGGGCACTTGGGTGGGCACTGGGAGGCCACAATATGCCGGCTGGTTGGCTGTGGATTTGATTGTATACAGGATAATCTGCAATTTTTTTACTGATAATGGATTGAATTTGTGGGTTTCATTAATTATTAAAAAAAAATATTTATTTGACTGAGCTAAAATAAAATATAATATTATGAATACTACTGAATGGCCCAAGTAATTCAAGTATACAGCGTTGAGTTGAGTAATGCCACCAGAGGCAACACAAAATGATGTAAAACAGGACGAGTCTAGAGCCATGCCAGGTGCCTGTGTGAGGTTGTGCTTAGGCACAGCAGTGTTTTGACGTCAACATGCAAACATGGTAACACTGAAAAAACTGATTTACTGATAATAAGAGGGTATATCGAGCATATGATAGTAAACCAAAGTACTGGACAAATAAACATTTTCACCTGATGATGGCGCTAGTTGAAAAGTAAGGGTATTTGGGACATGAATGTTTGCACCACTTTTTGTGGCAATCATCCAACAGTTGTACGGACATCTCACTCAAAACTTGACAGCCTCATGTTGGCACAAGAGGAAAAGTCAGAGGATCACTTCACAGGTCTGGGAACGACAAATGTCTATACCAAGTTTCGGGACAGTCCATCCAATAATTGTTATTTCAGTCTGGACCAAAGTGGTGGAACGACTGACCCACCAGTAGACATTGCCATGCTTAAGACATGGAGCCAGCATTGCTAAAAATGCTAATATTGTATATGGGCTTTTAAGAAGTAGAATGCATTGAAGGAAAACCCCCTCGCCATTTCATATGAGAGGAGTTAAGCTTATTTGTCCCCATACTTTTTGGTAGCCTGTTCCACAGAACACAAAAATGTCTCCTCGGCGGTGCCTCTCTTAAATAGCGGCAAGACAGCCTGTAGCTGACCCTCAGCTCTAGCAAGAAGTTGATTATCCCAGCAGTGGTCAATAAAATATCCCCACCGTGATACAAACACTGACGGCATCAACACACTTGTGCATATGTAGTAATTGTTGTATGTGTAAATATGTGTTTGAGCTCATATTCTGTGTGTAATCTGTGTTTGTTGAGTTTACAGGCAGTACTCCCAGGTTTTAGTCACAGTGTTAACAGACTTATCAGTGTAGCTTTATCAACTCTACAAACAAGCCTCTCTTGTAAGCTCTTCAACATAAGCACGTACGTGCACATGCCACCCACGTTATGCACACACACACACACACACACACAGACACACACACTTGAACGCAGCACAGAGGGTAACTTGCATTAGTGGATTCAAAGTTTAAACATAATTTCTTCTTCAAAGGAGGAGTATAAACACACACACACGCTGAATCGGCAACCTCTGTTACCTTATTTATAGCTTAATTATCTTATTCCTATTCACCTGCTGTTCACAATCTCATCACTTCACTTTCTCCAGTTAGAAATACACTGGGTCCAAAGAAAAGCTAATGAAGCACATACCACCTTGGGTATTTGATATCCAACATGCCTTAGACATAAATAACAAGAGTTTAGTGTTTCCTCTGCAATATTTGCCATGGATATTTGTCATGGTGTCATAAGTCACAGCACAGTAAACCATCCTTCTTTCTTCCTCAATGTTTTCCCTGCCTTGATATACTTGGCCTTGATGGTTGAACTTTTCGCAAGCTGACAAATTCCTTTAATACTTTTATTTTTTATTTTTGTGGTCATTTGCATTGTGGAAATACCTATGTAATTCTGATCCCTCTCAAACTGTGCATGCACATTCCCCTACTATGATATACAGTATTTAACAGTGATGTACTTCCACAATATTGACAGTGTCACAAATTGCATTTTGAAACATCAAAATGCAATTTGTTAAAGTGTACTATAATATAATACAATACATATACTCATTTGGCAGACGCTTTCATCCAAAGCAACTTACAGGTTAGGCAACTTAGGCACTTTGGCACGTGGACAGGAGAAGCCAGGGACTGAACCGACAACCCACTCTACAGCTGCCCTTAATATATAATAAATGGGGGGGGGGCAAGTAAGAATGGTCAGGAAAATTCATAGGATCTATCTTACTCCAGGTTTGTTTTTTTCAATATATAAAGACGACATTAAATTCTTTTGATTCTTGTCACAAAAATTGCTGCTTGAAATGTGTTCCCTGTTTGGAAGTGGTTTTTTTCATCCACCTTTTATTTTGAGAACAGATTTTTCCCACCAAAACTGACCCCACTGCAAATACAATCAGGGCACTTTTATTGGCAACAAATAAAATTTAAAAGAGTCTCAAATTCAGAAATATTTGTTACACAAATAACAAGTAACGTATTAGAGTTCATATTTTTCCTTCACATCAGACCCAATTGAATAATCTACCAACTACATCACAGAGATATGTGTATGGATTGTGTGCACAGCCTAAGCATCCTCAAAACAGTGTTGGAAAGATGCAGATCCCGGCTTTAATGAACCCTGAAGAATAAATTAAGACCCACAAAAAAATTCACCTAAGCTGCATACTTGATATTTTGTTGATGTTTCTGTACAGGACAGGTGAAGGTAACATCATCTGCCTCATATCCCCAGACCAAGCACAGAAAGGCAAATTGAGCTATCCTACTACGATCTGCCAAATCTGAGAGGTGTAATCACGGAAAAGTAAAACAACCAGCAGGAAGTGGTTTATAAAGTATCATATTTTGAAGAGGGTTAACAGTGAAAAATGGCTTTTGTTTAGTAATTCAAGTCAAATTTGAGAAGATTATTTCATTCATGTCTCTAAAGGCTACACTAAAACTATAATGTGAGGTCAAATGCTGTAACTGTTAAGACTATATTTAGTGGAGGCAGTTATATCCAATAGCCTACCCATCAAATTAACTAATCCATGCTGCATAAAAGTTTGGTATTTGCTTGGTCAATACAACAAAGTTTAACCAATAGTCAAAACACATTCCGATGTATTGTGATGCTGCACTACAGTAGACGGGAAAGGCTGGCATCTATGAACCAATACCTTGAACTTACCAAGTGATATTTCCACCCCCCCCAAAAAAAAGGAACCACGTTTGGTCTATAAGACTGTCACGACAGCATAGCACACCACTATTTCTAGCCTGTGGTCGCCAATGTGGTTCAATATTATAAGCAAAAAAAGCTAATTGTTTATACACTCAACTGGTTTACTCAGTGGTGCTCGTTGAGAGTGAAGAGTGTGATAATCACATGTCAGTAGCGACGAAGATCAGACGGAAAACATCAGAGGTGGCAATTTCAAAAGTAGAGAGGTTAAGGCAATAATTCAGCTCCACTCTGGACACCCACCACCATCCCGACTGTCAAGTTACACAGAGACAACCAGGGCGATACCGCAGGCCTTCAAATTAAAGGCGCTAAGTTCTTTGATTTTCAAATTTCACTTTGGCACTATATGTGCTAAATATGTGTTAAATACAAAATTTGGTTCACTTTCTGGGTCAGCGTTAACGTTAATTTGTAAAAGAATTGTTGCTATGCGTGGACATGTTGACCTTTTACTAAATTATACCTGTTGTCAAAAAAATTATTAATATAAGTAGTTACACAGTAGCCTTATTACTACTACTAATAATAATAATAAATAAATAAAATAATAAAATAATAATTAGACTAGCTAAAAATGTATACCTTTTTCTCATGGAAGCACATCCATGTTTCTACAAGCTACAAAGCTACGATCATCCCAGAGATGGATAGCTAAGTTATCACTGAAATAGCAGTTTAGCTAACTAGTATTAACCTAGCATGAACCCTCATTCATTAACGTTAACGAGCTAAACTGTCACGACAGAATAATTTTGAACGCTACTGTGAATTAAATGAAAAATGCCCAAATGCAATCACAGTTAACTCTCTGTAAATGTATGTATTTATGGCGTTCTGTCCTTCTTTAACGTTGCTTTTTAACACCTGGCTAGGAACAACAGAGAACAGTGAGTATCGTGTCTGTAAAACAGATCAACAAAAGCTTTATAAACTGAAATGACACTAAGCTGAATGACAGATGTGATGTTAGCAGGCAGCGGTTAGCTATTAGCGGCAGCTAGCCTACTGTTGTCTTTTTGTGTACTTGTTTTAAATTTAATAATTTAGTGCATTTATTACCTTTGTCTGTGTGGCTTTATGCCCCATGTGGGTTTCAAAGGACACAAACTCGTGCCTTTGCCCACCTCTGAATGGACCCCCCCTCCCAATCAACTAAACAGTCTGGCGCATTTCAAAGCTTTCCTGTGGTCTCAAGACTACTGTCATGTCTCGAAATGCTGAACTGTCTCACCGGCCTTCTTGAAAGGCAGCACCGGAAACCGAGTTTTCTAAAACTGCGGCTCGCTTGACAGGCTAGTCCCACCAACCCGCACCGCCACAACAGCTGGGGGAGGATTTCCGACCCAGTCACAGCGAAGATGGTGGCAGCTACAGGAGTGGAGATAGTACGCTCGCCCGGATAAGACGGAAAAACCAGCCGCGAAAACTCCCGCCGTAGGTCTGTTTTTGTTTATCCTCCCCCGCACCCCCCCTCCGAACACCGGCAGAGATATACCAGGGGGGGAAAAAAAGGGTGGCAACCAGCGGCGGACGGAAGAGGACGCACCACAGCCAGAGCGCACAGTGTTGTGTTTGTTGGACACATGCATGCCAGCGAAAACTAGTGCTATCCAGACCCAAGGAATTGGCTGAGATAAGGAGACACTGCTGTTTGTGGGGCGGTTTTTGATAATCCCACCGTGGAGATATCCCAGCGGTTTTTCCTTTATTGCTCTGGGAATTTTCTACTTCTTTGCTCTGGGGGGAATGCGGGGGGAGGAAATCCAGCCTCAGCTCCAAATAACCAGAGACTCCTAACTGGGTCCCCTCTCCAAACGCAGGAAATACGGCCTGGGAAAAAAAAAAAAAAGTTTGGGAGCTTTTGGAAACGAGAGGGGGCCTATCGCTGACGTTTTGCACGCGTTTTACGACTCGATTTTTAAGTGTTACGTTTTTTTTTTTTTGGTTTTTTTTTTTTTCTTTTTGTTTGTTTGTTTTGGGGTTTTTTTTGTATCAAGCCTTCCTGTTATTCCACAGAATAAACTGAGGAAAAGCATTCAAATGTTACACGCCGTTGGTGTTGTTATTGCAAGAGTTTTGATCATCACTATTTATAGACCAGCCTGTTCCGACCGAGGCTGTTCCTCTTAGCTGTATGTTTTGCCAACTGCGCGCAACAAGTTGCAGACACTCCCAGCAGAGGCAAACCTACGCTAATTCGGGCCAGCGGACGGTATTTTCTGCGCTTCTCTTTTCGGATTACGCGTCTTCGAATCGCGCATACCCCTCCCCGACCCCATCTTCGGACGGCAGAGGGGGAATACACGGCGGAGATCCGGAGAGGGAGTTCAGGAAAGGACGGGGCTGGATCCGTGGGAATAGGCCTGCCTGTCAGGCCTCTTATGATCTGATTCTGGGACTGGACGGGGCTCCAAAATAACTCAGTCTGGAATATTTGCAAGGGCCCGCAGGAATAAAAATAGAAGGAGAATGTAGGAGAATAAGAAATGCCAGTCCTTAGTACACTGAGCAGTACACGAGAAGACATGTAGTGGAAGGTAAAGTCGCCTTAATTACAGATCACCCACTTTTTTTTATTTCTTAATTAACGGAATTAACAGTTTACCCACATTTTAGGTTGACATTACGTTTTCTGTTAAACATCCACAGCATATAGAGCCAACTACTTCACGTGAGACGGGAATGTTTGTTTTTTTCAACAGAGGACTGAGAAATTATCCGTTTTTTTGGAAAATATTTTTTCCTCGTAGTTTTGGTGCTTTACGGTGACGGAATTCACAATGTCCACACACTTTTTATTTTAGCACTACCAGCTGTTCATAACGACGAGACTTCGGGAGCGTTTTCAAGAAGGGAAAAGGACGTGTAAACCGAGCATTTGTCGCGCACGTCGCGGAGATAACAGGGACGGTGTAACTTTTGCAGCCACTTGCTGTGCACAACGCCAACTGCTGACAGCCTGTATCTGTGTGTGCTCATACGATGAAGCCCTGGACCTGAACGCCGCCCCCCCCCCGCAAACAACGTTATCTCGGAATGAAGGGCTTTTTTTCCTGACGCTGTCTGACTTTGTAATGTCAGCAGTATCGAAATACTGCGCACATCCAGAGGAGGTCATTTCCAGTCATGTAACGTCAGGACTGACTTGATGAAGGCATAAAAAAAAAAAAAACCGTTGCATCATTAACCAGTCCTTTCCGAGAAGGATGTTCAATTCAGGAGGCAGAAAGAGTGATGACAGTGTTTTTACCGCAGCTGGAGAGAAAGCCGGGCTCAAACCCAGAGCCTCTTTGGAGGAGGATGCATGTAATGTGAGTACTGACGCAAACCCGGGATCGGATAATGAACTGCTCAAGAAACTGGAACGGCGCGTCTTGTGTGAGTGAGTGTGCAGGCTGCTGTGTGCGTAGCAAAGACGTCTGTGCCGTGCTCACCATTCATGCAGTGTGATTACTCCCAACAAACACCTTTGCTCTCGCTCTCTCCCCCTCTCTGCCCGCCTGCCTGCCTGCCACTCTCTCACCGCCGCCTTCTTCCTCCTCTCCGTGCCACATGTGCACGCACGGCGCCCACGCAACGCGTCTAATTGCCTGAGCGCCGTCGGAAGATATATTATTAATAATTAACACCTCTCCCGCGTCCCCCTCGTCTCCGCGTCACACCAGTCAACATGGCCACTCTGCAACATCACCGACAGCTTCTCGTGCATGGCACGGAAGTGAGCTGCGACTCCAGCGGGGATGGCGCCGTGACCGTGCGGATTACCAACAGCGCGCCACACGTGCATCAACATGAGCCACTGAGGGCTGCGAACAGCGGAGCGGGAGGAGGAGGAGGAGCTGGAGGCTATGGGGCTGTGAGTAAAATGAACCCTAACCTCCACAAATACAGTATCTCCTCCAGCTGCAGCTCAGCAGACTCCAGACCGGCCGTGGCCTCCGCCTCGAGGGTGCACAGGAAGGCGCCGCCGTTGTTCGAACGCTCTGCTGCCCAATGCTGGGACCCCAAGTTTGACTCCCCCATCCTAGAAGAGGCGTGCCAAGAGAGGTGCTTTCCTCAGACACAGCGGCGCTTCCGTTATGTCCTCTTCTACCTTGCAGTGGCAGCTGTACTCTGGGGGGTGTACTTTGGGGTCAATAGCGACCGCTGCAACCCAACGACCTTCCTAGCCCCCACGGCCTCCTTTTTGGTCCTTCTAGTGCTCCTGTTTTTGTTCACCTTCACCCAAACCTACGCACGGCTGTACAACCAAACCTCCCTGCTCCTGATAGCGGTCACCTTCGCCATCACCTTAGCTCCACAGATACAGACTGCTGGTTACACTGAGCTGGAGTGGGCTGGTGGTGGGAATGCCTCATATTTCCCATCAGACGAAGGAGCACCACCTCCAACCCATTGCATCTCCCCTGTAGGCACCTTTTCCCTGTGCATGGAGGTTCTGCTGTTGTTGTACAGTGTCCTACATGTCCGCCTGTATGCCTCAGTGATGCTGGGGCTCCTCTATTCTATATTATTTGAGGCATTAGGATGGCTACCATTGCTTCAAAGGAGTTATGACACGACCGGATGGGGAACAGGGTTGGTGCATCCCGGTCCTGATTGGGAAGAAGACACACTCAGCTGGCTGGGCCCTTCCAAAGCTCTGCTCCACTTGTGTGCCCATGTCATTGGCATCCACTTGTTCATCATGTCGGAGGTGCGTTCCCGCAGCACCTTCCTCAAAGTGGGCCAGGCTATCATGCATGGCAAAGACTTAGAGGTGGAGAAGGCCTTGAAGGAACGCATGATCCACTCGGTCATGCCACGGCGAGTTGCCGACGAGCTGATGAAGCAGGGTGATGATGAGGGTGGTGGTGAGAGCTCTGGCAAGCGTTATTCCTCTGGTGCTTGCTCTGCCTCAGCCGTCTCAGTGGGTGGTGGGGGTAGCTGTGGAGCTTCACAAGCCCAAAGTACCACAAGCCCCAAAAATCACCCTCACAACAATCACAAACGCAAGAAGACCTCAATCCCTCGTGGACAGATAATATTTAGGCCCTTCAACATGAAACGCATGGAGCCTGTCAGCATCCTCTTTGCGGACATCGTGGGTTTCACCAAAATGTCTGCCAATAAGTCAGCACCGGCCTTGGTGGGCCTTCTCAATGACCTGTTTGGACGTTTTGACAGGCTCTGTGAACTAACTTGTTGTGAGAAGATCAGCACTCTGGGAGATTGCTACTACTGCGTTGCAGGGTGCCCTGAGCCCAGACCAGACCACGCCTACTGCTGTGTAGAGATGGGCCTGGGCATGATCCAGGCCATCGAGCAGTTCTGCCAGGAGACATGTGAGACTGTAAGCATGCGTGTCGGTGTCCATACGGGCACTGTCTTGTGTGGTATCCTGGGAATGAAGCGCTTCAAGTTTGATGTATGGTCAAATGATGTCAACCTGGCTAACTTGATGGAGCAGCTGGGTGTGGCAGGAAAGGTCCACCTGTCCGAAGCCACTGCCAGATTCCTGGATGACCGTTACCAGAGGGAGGATGGGCGGGTGGCAGAGAGAGCCGGACAAAGTGTGGTGGAGAAACTAAAGGGTAAGTGGCTGTTCACCTCTGACTTCCATATTACTTTTTTTGGATGAACTGAAACTCAGTACACAGAAGTTGGATATTAAAGAAATTCAAGGCAGTCAGAAAGAAAAAGATCACTGGTTTTGAAGGCAGGTTCCACTGATTAATGATTTGAATTTAAAAGATACATTTTCAATTTAAAAATCACCTACAAGTTTATGTTCAATGAGCTTGTGATAACATGCTGAGCACCAAATTTGCGATTAAAAAGCTGAAGAGTGCAATAAAGGCTAAAAATGCATGACAAGAAGAGGCCATTATATTTCGATAAACTCATACAGGATAATGGTTGAGAGTCTAGAATTTCTGAACATGGTCACCAGGGTCGCGTGGGGTCACTGCGTGCCTAGACAGCACTAAAATATGTTATCTGACCAGTTAGTCCTGTTGAAACGGTCTCCCAATCGATGTAGGCGATCAGGCTACAAGATCAAGAGATTAGAGCACCAGGAAGAGAGGTGTGTTTTGGTTTATATCAGCTGGATATCATTCAACATTCAGTAGCAGTCAGTTAATGCTAATGGCCACTGTCATTAAGTGTAGAATATTTTTCTAAAAAAACCCAGGCCAATTTAAGTCATTTAATATCTGTGAAATATAGGGCATTCAGTGTGTACGTTTAATGCCATTTTGTTGCTCAAGGACACATATTACCCACTGTATAAGGACCCTAATCGCTTATGCTATCAGTGGTTTTGTAGGAATTTTTTATAAATTATAAATTTGTTATTTTGGAGCAGAACTCTACAGATCTGTTTTGGAGCTCCATATTTAAACGGCCAAGGGCTGTGTTTTTGAGATTAGAACCTTTTAATCTCCAAATACAACAAATGGATATGAAATCCTTGCTACAGACAAGTGTTGACAACTTGCACAGTAATTCTATTAATGGATAGTTACAGCATGAGGATGACAGGATAAATATACATTTGGAATATACAGCAGCGATGGCTATAATATGTGACTGTTACTCACACATAAGGCTGATTATATTTGATCATTTGAATGAGTAGTTTAGATGAAGTCAAATAAGGTCAGTTTTGCTACACAGGTTAGGCCCTCTCTTTGATTAAATCCAGATCTGAATCATACTAACATCACTTTAGTCCGATTCAAGTGTATAACTTCCATATACTATTTGTTCTCCTATCTCTGTCTATGTTCGTGGCTTGTTGTGGTTGGACAGAATGTTTGAGCTAGAGATTGCAGTTGATAAGAGGAGGGCTGGCCGGCTTTACTGTTCTGAGGCTGACTTGGCTGTCTGCAACTTGTCCATGCCTAGATCATACTATTTGCTAAGTGGATTAAAAAAAAGGAATTTGTTTCAGTGGTGTTCAGTAGTTCAGGCAACTAACATAGTGTTGTGTGCTTGACAGACACATCTTAACAGGCATTAACAGTATGACCTTGCATTTAGTGCAAGGGGGTCATTTATTGAGTAAAAAATAAATATTTTGATGATTACAGCCAAGATTTGCTTGCTTTTTTCTGCTGCTGCTTTTTAAAGACATAATTTGGAGCTCTGGTAAGATGATGGACCTTTGTCATAACACGCACATGTACAACTGCGCGCGCACACACACTCAGTCTGTCTCGATACTCTGTGAAAAGCAGCATCAATGGAGCTAATCTCTCCAGCAGGCAATTCCTCCTGGACCGTCTAATCTTAGGTCTCTTGCGAACAGAGACTGTCTGTTCTATTGTCAGGCCTTATGTCAGAGTGTATTCACACTTGGCTCTAAATGGTGCCATCACTCTCTATTTCCAGACTAGTGAACAGTGACAGAGTGAGATATTGACATGCAGCTTTTGTTGAGGGAGAGAAAAAGGGAGAATGGCATCTAGTTTCCCGCTGAAACAGAGACCTACAGTTTCCTGCTCAGAGAAAGAGATGACATTAACAGTTAGCTTCTGGAGCACAGAGGAAAGAGGGTTTGACACAGTTTTTTTGTAGATAAATCGACAATCTCATTTTGAAAGAAATCCACATACTACTTCATGTTGAGAGAGTAAATAGCCAGGTTCACATGGGGTTGAGAGAATGGTCAAAATCAATGAGCAAATCAGTTTTCGTAGGTATTCACACCATCAGAATATCTCGGTGTTTTTTCTGTTCAAGACATCCTTCCCTCTGAAAACAAAATCCATTCAATTTGAACTTTTAAATTGTTGTAATCAAGTGTTGCGAAATAGTACTAATAATAGCTCAGTTATAGCATGAGTGATAAACTGAATAATTTGGTTTATTTCTTTCATTCCTCACCTCCTTCTGGCTGTCTGTCTCTCTCTCTTTTCGCTTTAACGTTCCGCATCTCTCCCTCTAAATTTCCTTATCCTCATTGTGTTATCACATTCATTGCCTTAGACTCTCACCTGTCAACCAGGCCTGTGCATGTGGTCTGTTGTGTAACACTGCTTTCGTGCTGTCTGTCTGTCTTTAGTCGAGGCTTTGCTATAGATCCCCCGTCAGGCTGAATGATTTGCCTCAGATAGCGTGCTTTCAACCATTCTCTTTCTGTTAGTCCCTAAACACCCATCACCCTGATGTCCTTTAAACAACGAGAACTAGCAAACCAAGCTTTGTTTGACAATTGTTATCAATGGTGCCAGGTGGTAAGATACTCTAGTTGCCGGTAGTTGTATCAGAAATGCACTCCATCCAAGTGATCTTTGCAATGGATTGTAAGGGATGATGCAGTGGCAGGCAATCCCCCGTCACAGTGCAGTACATGGAAGGGATGAGTCATATCTCTGTTGACAAACGCGTTAATTATGCAGGTATGCAGTGAGGAATTTAAATACTAGGCAAAATAAGCAATATTGCCAAGGCTTGCAGCACTTCCGAGATAGATGAGAAGTTTAGGCTAGTTAAAGTTTGAACTTTGCAATCTTTTGAAAAATATATAATTTCCACATTAATAGTTTGAAGCTGTTTGATGAAATTAAAAGATTATGACACAGTTGCTCTAACATGTAAAAAGGTAAAATAAAATTGAAAAATTACGATGGGACATTTGGAATAAAATAAAACTGGAGTCATGCTTTCAAACTATTACAATTGTTACCATACTTAATGATCATGCTTACATTAAATGTGTTCATCTGCAGACACAAGCAAAACGCAATAACTAACTAGCAGCCACGGGGGCCAGTACAGGCTGTCTATATGTAGATGGCAGCCGGAAGGACATTACGAGGAAGTCATGCCAGATATTCTTGGAATATTTCAGAATTTCCAAAGCCACTTGTAAATTCACACACGACTCATTTTAAACAGTTATCAAACTTTTAAGATACACTGGGTGACCATGCTGTTTACACACCTTGGATACTGAAGGTAGCAGCTACCTGTTTAAATGTGACTGAATTTGCTGCTCTCACTGTGGCAGCTTATGCCATGTACACCCTACATGACTTTCAAAGTCGTCAGATTGCTCTACTGTTTACACTACACAACTTGTTGTCTTGTAATCGTGGCTCTTGAAATTGTTGTGTTATGCACACTACATGGCTGATCAGCGACAGGGGGTCACAAATTACAAGATCTTTCACCAGGAGGAATCCTCAAGGAGTCTGTCTGCTCTTCAAACTACGTCAGGAAAACACGCGAGAAGTGACACGGGAAATGATGTGATACAATGCACGAGACAGGATTTTTTTTCTTCCAAAATGGATGTTCACAAGAAATGAGCGATCCAAGTTTTTTTTCACTGAATTGCAGCAAAAAAAAAAACACGGAAGAAGGAGAAAAGAATATGGGTGAGAGAATGGATTTTCTTGTAGCCGTGCTTGTTGATGTTGTACAACTCCTCCGGTGGTCTTCCCTTCGCCCCGCGTCTTGTGCTCTCAGTGGCTATAGCTTGTCGCTGCTAAAATCGTGCAGTCTGAACTTAGCCTTAGCCACAGCCACATTGAGCAGGGCAAATAGGAACATAGTCTCCCCAAACCATCGCTACATTTGTTGCTAGGCTAATTCTTAAATTATAAAGTCATTACAGCAGTTTTAAAAGTTACCCAATCTTTGGAAGCATTTGCAAAGTTCACAAAACTGGGTTGGTTTTAAATGTGCCTCATTGGGTCATTAGATTTGTCAGAAAGTCACCAAAGGGGTCACCAAATACACAGTCGCTTAGGTGATCATTGGCTCACTGAGGCACGCGCATTTCAACAGTTTGTGTCCGTCTATCAGTCACTCGGTAAGTGACACTCACTCTCTTAGACCACTCACACTCATAAATCCTTAGATGGTGACCCAGTGATCGTCACACTCCTCTGTTGCCTACACTTCCTTCATCCTCTATGTTTCTGCAATCTGTGTCTGATTGTTTGTGAGTTAGTAGGTTTTTATGAAGTCTTTAGCAACTTTTCATCGAAACACATTAGGACTTGTAAGTTTCTTCCTCTGCTGTCTCTCACGAGAACAGGTTTCGAGTCTTCACTTTGTTGTTTAATGGTGTTAGGTTTTTTAGTATTGTACTCCCATTTATTTCCAGTGAGAGACTATGATTTTTACATCCTCGAATTTGTGTCACTGGGTGCTCCCAGTCCCCCTGCTCGACTGCTTGTGTCTCCTCCATCCTCTGTAATCCACTCCTGCTCTGTGTCTTTCTGTTTCTTACATACAAGCTCATTTGTATTTCACTGCAAGTGAAATACAAGTGGTTTTTGTTTAGCTGATTTTTATATCCTCCCTGTACCTGCTGCATCAATTCCTTTTTAGGTTCCCCTTGTTGAGTGTTGTATCTTGGGGAAATGAGGTCGATGGAGCTTCCAGGAATGTGTATGTGTGCGTTAGACTGTCTAGCTTTTTACTTTACAGTGTAAAATAGCAGGATGTTGTATATCTGCAGACTCAAGGTTTGGACACTGAACTGTTCAGATGGTATCATAGTCTGACACTGGCATTCAGCTTTTTCTTTTTGTGTGACATATGTATACACCCATGTGTACCAACAAGCTCATTGTTCCAGTGCAGTGTGATGCAGTGAGAAGTCCATGCCCTCAGGCTGGTTAGTCGCTAAATCAAACATGTCACCTAAATATCCAGCCGCAAATGGCAGATCCTTAACCATAACCAGGCCATCCCCATTGGGTCATGGGCTTTGATATGCTACTCTATATTTTTCTTTATCCACTGTTTCCTGTAAAGATAACATTGTAACTGCATCATTATCAAACATCAGTGGCATATCTGTTAGCCAGCTGGATCATTTTGTCGTGAAAATTGTGTTTCTTTTCATAACAAGCCAACATATGCTTCATCAGACTTGTCAATAGTGTTGTTGATTGGTAAATCCTTCTCTGCAGACTGAAGAATTGAAAATCCCCTCTTTCCTATTGTTTTCTCCTGTGGAGTAATGGAAATTCCTTATCTAGATCACAATAAAACATTATCGGTACTTCACTGACCCTGATCTAAGTGCCAAATTCCATGGAAATACATTCATGAGTTTGTGTGAAACTCAGGAAGTTTCAAACCAAAAGGTCAAGACATACATTAACTTCCCTGATGGCGACGTTTTCCTTGCTCATTCATGTCATGTAATGTTTACAACTTTTATTCAGACTGTCTAGAAAATGGTTTGCTGTCTAGTTTCTCATCAGCATTGCTCGGCTTTATGTTGTTCATTGCAGGCCTTTTTCACAGACAACATTTTGACATGTCACAGTAGGAAAGGCACAGGTGTAAATAATAAAATGAATGATGGATTGAATTCCATTGAGCTGCTTCTGTTTCGGGTTCCTGGTATTGTTCATGCTGACTCACTGTCACAATGAGTGTGAACTGAGCCATTGTTAATATTATAAGTAACACTTGTGCGTCTTATGACAAGTCAAAATTTCTGCCTGATTGATTGATTAGCTGATCGATAAAGTTCTCAGTTCACAAATTAATAACCTTTTAAGTCATTTTCAGGCAAATGTACTCAAGGTAAATTTTAGTACAGAACATGGGAGAAAGAGGAGGTGAGACAGCAGTAAGTTTATTCTCTCTGCTACATTGTAATTGCCTCTTTCCCTCAGATCTTCTCCTTTCAATGAGAGCTGCACTGTGTGTGTGTGTGTGTGTGTGTGTGTGTGTGTGTGTGTGTGTGTGTGTGTGTGTGTGTGTGTGTGTGTGTGTGTGTGTGTGTGTGTGTGGCTTTTTATAATAAAGATAAGACATCCAGTATATAAAACAAAATGACTGATGAAAGTCTTATCACTTATTATCACTGGGAGGTGAGCACAGAGGTTAGAAACTAATTTAGGCCTTAAAATGTTGTCTTTGTACAGTACACTCCCTGTGTGTGCATGTTTCTTTTTCTCTCTCTCCCTCTGCTTTTTGCAGTGCCCTCCTCTTGCACTGTCATATACCATCTTAAACATACCCTGTGTGTCTTTGTGTGCATACAGAACAACTCTCTTCCATGTGTGTCTGTGTTATATGTGGGTTTGTACGAGAGCAATGCTCTGTGTAAAGTGTAAAGGAGACAGTTGCCCTCGTGCCTGTGACCCATCACGGTGTTGCCTCGCCCCCGCTACTCTTACCTCATTGGTTTTCAGAAACGCTGTCCCTACAGGGTTCAGAGGTGAACTGTAATCGCTTGACTAGGTGGTCTTGAAAGTGTGTCTGAGTTTCTCTGTCTGCTTTTGGCTACCGGTGACTATGATAACAGAATGAAAAGAGAAATGCTGTCCAGTAGCATTGGAGCTGAACATGTGAAAAACAGAGGAAAGACAGAGACCAGATGAAAATTAACTGGTGAAGGAGACAGAAAAGAAAGATTTTGAATTTTTGATGGGGAATCATACATTTTGATTGTTACAGTGGTAATCACATTTTTGTTTTGTTTTAGCAACATTTTTGCTACAACCACAGAGTCTTAAGCCTATGAGTGACAGTCATCTCTGTGGCAAGAGTGCTGGCGTGCAATTAAAGAGGACGAGGGTTCATGTTTTACCATTCATATCTATTTAAGTGTGTGTGTGTGTGTGTGTGTGTGTGTGTTTCATCATGGCCAAATTTGGTCCTACTGTAGCGGGAACTACCAGAGAGGCGGTTTTGAGTACTTCGGCAGGTGTCTGTCTGTTTCTGTCTGTCCCGTCTGTCTGTAGACAGATTTTGTCACTGCGATAGCATCACATCACGAAGCTTCACAAGTGTGTGGTTCAGATGAAAATGAAACCCGAGTTTGAAGATGGGCGTGGTCCGACCCATCAGTACTGAGTACTCATGTAATAATGTAGTAATGACTGCTGGGTACTCGTGGGTCACAACGTCAAGATGTTGACGGGCGTCGCATCTGATGTGATCCCATCGCAAGGCGGTCTCTAGTTTTCGAATGTTGTCCCTTGGCCAGATGTTCAATTAGCCATTAAACAAATGATTAATTGAATACAGATTTAATCTGTATTTTATTATACAAGTCTTTCAAACAATTGTTGATATTATAACATTGATTACTAAGTCTAAGCATTGATAAAGTAGTGTTTTTTGTTCTAAAAAGACCACAAGTTGGTTTTATGCGTTTTTTTTTGTTTTTTGTTTTTGTTTTTTTAGCTCAATTACTACAAATTACATATAGTCTACGTTACTGACAAATGTTTTCTAAAGCATATTGGGGTGTGTTTCATTCATAATGTTGTAGAAACAAGTTCCTTCTACATTTGACAATGCACACTGCCAACAGACAAAGGTAACTTGTAACACATAACACTGATTTTCCAGTGCTGCGTGCACACATACTGCACAGGAGTGGACCTACAATTACCGAAATTATGCTCCTCTACAATATTATATTAGGTACATCCTAATTCCATTATCATTAATGTAGTGTGTTTGTACCAGAGAGAAAAGGATGGTGTAGATCTGACACTAAATCATACTTTGACAGTGACAGCAACTATCTAATGAACCAGCAGGATATAAGGTGAAGCCAGTAGCTCTAATAGCAGGTCCTATCTACAGATAGTTTTCTGTCTTCTCTTTCTCCTCCATAGAAATCCAGTGTCTCGCTTATCGTCTTCTGCATCCTAACAGACCCGTAATATCACTTTCTGCTATCCTCTGCATCTCCCTCTCCAAATGGATCTGTAGTAACTTTTGCTCACTCTGTCTCCCAAACAGCTGTCTAATCAACTTGCTTTTATTTGTCCACCCCACATATTTCACTAGATGTTTGTCATTCTTGTTGCTCAAGAATGTGTT